>NW_027422880.1:0-71074 GCF_048934315.1 Petromyzon marinus | reverse complement strand
GGACCGCCAGGGACCGCCTGGGACCCCCCGGGACCGCCCGGGACCACCCGGGACCGCCTGGGACTGCCCGGGACCGCCCGGGACCGCCCGGGTCCGCCGGGGACCGCCCGGGACCGCCCGGGACCGCCCCGGACCGCCCAGGACCGCCCGGGACCGCCCAGGCCCGCCCCAGACCGCCCGGGACCGGCTGGGACCGCCAGGGACCGCCCGGGCCCGCCCCAGACCGCCCGGGTCCGCCCGGGACCGCCCGCGACCACCTGGGACCGCCCGGACCGACTGGGACCGCCCGGGACCGCCCGGGACCACCCCGGACCGCCCGGGACCGACTGGGACCGCCCGGGACCGCCCGGGACCACCCCGGACCGCCCGGGACCGCCCGGGACCGCCCGGGACCGCCCGGGACCGCCCGGGACCGCCCGGGACCGCCCGGGATCGCCCGGGACTGCCCTGGACCACCCGGGACCGCCCCGATCCGCCCGGGACCGCGCCGGACCGCCCGGGACCGCCACGGACCGCCCGGGACCGCCCCGGACCGCCCTGGACCGCTCCATGACCGCCCGGGACCGCCCGGGACCGCCCCGGACCGCCCGGACCGCCCGGGACCGCCCAAGACCGCTCGGGACCCGCCCGGGGACCGCCCGGGAACGCCCGGGACCGCCCGGTTCCGCCCGGGACCGCCCGGGACCGCCCGGGACCGCCCCAGACCGCCCGGGACCGCCTGGGACCGCCAGGGACTGCCCGGGCCCACCCCAGACCGCCCGGGTCCGACCGGGACCGCCCGCGACCACCCGGGACCGCCCGGGACCGACCGGGACCGCCCAGGACCGCCCGGGACCACCCCGGACCGCCCGGGACCGCCCGTGACCGCCCGGGACCGCCCGGGACTGCCCCCGAGCCGCCCGAGACCGCCCCGGTCCGCCCGGGACCGCCCCGGACCGCCCGGGACCGCCCCGGACTGCCCGGGACCGCCCCGGACCGGCCGGGACCGCCCCGGACCGCCCGGGACCGCCCGGGACGGCCCCGACCGCCGGGACCGCCCGGGACCGCCCGGGACCGCCCGGGACCGCCCGGGACCGCCCGGGACCGCCCGCGACCGCCCGAGACCACCCGGGACCGCCCCGGACCGCCCGGGACCGCCCTGGACCGCCCGGAACCGCCCCGGACCGCCCGGGACCGCCCTGGACCGCCCGGGACTGCCCTGGACCGCCCAGGACTGCCCGGGACCGCCCCGGACTGCCCGGGACCGCCCGGGACCGCCCGGGACCGCCCGTGACCGCCTGGGACTGCCCGGGACTGCCCGGGAACGCCTGGGACTGCCTGGGACCGCCCCGGACCGCCCGGGACCGCCCGGGACCGCCCCGGACAGCCCGGGACCACCCGGGACCGCCCCGGACTACCCGGGATCGCCCGGGACCGCCCAGGACCGCCCGGGACCACCCGGGACCGCCCGGGACCGCCCGGGACCGCCTGGAACCGCCCGGGACCGCCAGGGACCGCCCTGGACCGCCTTGGACCGCCCCGGACCGCCCAGGACCGCCCGGGACCGCCCAGGCCCGCCCCAGACCGCCCGGGACCGGCTGGGACCGCCAGGGACCGCCCGGGCCCGCCCCCGACCGCCCGAGACCACCCGGGACCGCCCCGGACCGCCCGGGACCGCCCGGACCGCCCGGAACCGCCCCGGACCGCCCGGGACCGCCCTGGACCGCCCGGGACTGCCCTGGACCGCCCAGGACCGCCCGGGACCGCCCCGGACTGCCCGGGACCGCCCGGGACCGCCCGGGACCGCCCGTGACCGCCTGGGACCGCCCGGGACTGCCCGGGAACGCCTGGGACTGCCTGGGACCGCCCCGGACCGCCCGGGACCGCCCGGGACCGCCCCGGACAGCCCGGGACCACCGGGGACCGCCCCGGACTACCCGGGATCGCCCGGGACCGCCCAGGACCGCCCGGGACCACCCGGGACCGCCCGGGACCGCCCGGGACCGCCCGGAACCGCCCGGGACCGCCAGGGACCGCCCTGGACCGCCTTGGACCGCCCGGGACCGCCCGGGACCGCCCGGGACCGCCCAGGACTGCCACGGACCGCCCGGGACCGCCCGGGACTGCCCGGGACCGCCCGGGACCGCCCGGGACTGCCCGGGACCGCCCGGGACCGCCCAGAACCGCCCGGGACCGCCAGGGACCGCCCTGGACCGCCTTGGACCGCCCGGGACCGCCCGGGACCGCCCGGGACCGCCAGGACTGCCACGGACCGCCCGGGACCGCCCGGGACTTCCCGAGACCGCCCGGGACCGCCCGGGACCGCCCGGGACCGCCTGGGACTGCCCGGGACCGCCCGAAACCGCCCGGGTCCGCCCGGGACCGCCCGGGACCGCCCAGGACCGCCCCGGACCGCCCAGGACCGCCCGGGACCGCCCAGGCCCGCCCCAGACCGCCCGGGACCGGCTGGGACCGCCAGGGACCGCCCGGGCCCGCCCCAGACCGCCCGGGTCCGCCCGGGACCGCCCGCGACCACCTGGGACCGCCCGGGACCGACTGGGACCGCCCAGGACCGCCCGGGACCACCCCGGACCGCCCGGGACCGCCCGGGACCGCCCGGGACCGCCCGGGACCCCCCGGGACCCCCCGGGATCGCCCGGGACCGCCCGGGACCGCCCGGGACTGCCCGGACCACCCGGGACCGCCCCGATCCGCCGGGACCGCGCCGGACCGCCCGGGACCGCCCTGGACCGCCCGGGACCGCCCCGGACCGCCGGACCGCCCTGGACCGCCCCGGACCGCCCGGGACCGCCCGGGACCGCCCCGGACCGCCCGGGACCGCCCGGACCGCCCAAGACCGCCCGGGACCGCCCGGGACAGCCCGGGAACGCCCGGGACCGCCCGGGTCCGCCCGGGACCGCCCGGGACCGCCCGGGACCGCCCCGGACCGCCCAGGACCGCCCGGGACCGCCCAGGCCCGCCCCAGACCGCCCGGGACCGCCTAGGACCGCCAGGGACCGCCCGGGCCCGCCCCACACCGCCCGGGTCCGCCCGGGACCGCCCGCGACCACCCGGGACCGCCCGGGACCGACCGGGACCGCCCAGGACCGCCGGGACCACCCCGGACCGCCCGGGACCGCCCGGGACCGCCCGGGACCGCCCGGGACCGCCCGGGACCGCCCGGGACCGCCCGGGATCGCCCGGGACCGCCCCGGACCGCTCGGGACCGCCCAGCACCGCCCCGGACAGCCCGGGACCGCCCGGGACCGCCCCGGACCACCCGGGATCGCCCGGGACCGCCCGGGACCGCCCGGGACCACCCGGGACCGCCCGCGACCGCCCGGGACCGCCCCGGACCGCCCGGGACCGCCCGGGACCGCCCGAGACCGCCACGGACCGCCCGGGACCACCCGGGACCGCCCGGGACCGCCCGGGACCGCCCGGGACCGCCCCGGACCGCCCGGGACCGCCCCGCACCGCCAGGAACCGCCCCGGACCGCCCGGGGACCGCCCTGGACCGCCCCGGGACTGCCCTGGACCGCCCGGGACCGCCCGGGACCGCACCGGACCGCGCGGGACCGCCCGGGACCGCCCGGGACCGCCCGGGACTGCCCGGGACCGCCCGGGACTGCCTGGGACCGCCCCGGACCGCCCGGGACCGCCGAAACCGCCCCGGACAGCCCGGGACCGCCCGGGACCGCCCCGGACCGCCCGGGACCGCCCCGATCCGCCCGGGACCGCGCCGGACCGCCCGGGACCGCCCTGGACCGCCCGGGACCGCCCCGGACCGCCCTGGACCGCCCCGGACCGCCCGGGACCGCCCGGGACCGCCCCGGACCGCCCGGGACCGCCCGGGACCGCCCAAGACCGCCCGGGACCGCCCGGGACAGCCCGGGAACGCCCGGGACCGCCCGGGTCCGCCCGGGACCGCCCGGGACCGCCCGGGACCGCCCCGGACCGCCCAGGACCGCCCGGGACCGCCCAGTCCCGCCCCAGACCGCCCGGGACCGCCTAGGACCGCCAGGGACCGCCCGGGCCCGCCCCAGACCGCCCGGGTCCGCCCGGGACCGCCCGCGACCACCCGGGACCGCCCGGGACCGACCGGGACCGCCCAGGACCGCCCGGGACCACCCCGGACCGCCCGGGACCGCCCGGGACCGCCCGGACAGCCCGGGACCGCCCGGGACCGCCCCGGACCACCCGGGATCGCCCGGGACCGCCCGGGACCGCCCGGGACCACCCGGGACCGCCCGCGACCGCCCGGGACCGCCCCGGACCGCCCGGGACCGCCCGGGACCGCCCGAGACCGCCACGGACCGCCCGGGACCACCCGGACCGCCCGGGACCGCCCGGGACCGCCCGGGACCGCCCCGGACCGCCCGGGACCGCCCCGCACCGCCAGGAACCGCCCCGGACCGCCCGGGACCGCCCTGGACCGCCCGGGACTGCCCTGGACCGCCCGGGACCGCCCGGGACCGCACCGGACCGCGCGGGACCGCCCGGGACCGCCCGGGACCGCCCGGGACTGCCCGGGACCGCCCGGGACTGCCTGGGACCGCCCCGGACCCGCCCGGGACCGCCCGAAACCGCCCCGGACAGCCCGGGACCGCCCGGGACCGCCCCGGACCGCCCGGGACCGCCCGGGAACGCCCGGACTGCCTGCGACTGCCCGGACCGTCCGGGACCGCCCGGGACCGCCCGGGACCGCCCGGGACCGCCACGGACCGCCCGGGACCGCCCGGGACCGCCCGGGACCGCCCGGGACCGCCCGGGACCGCCACGGACCGCCCGGGACCGCCCCGGACCGCCCTGGACCGCGCCGGACCGCCCGTGACCGCCACGGACCGCCCGGGACCGCCCCGATCCCGCCCGGGACCGCGCCGGACCGCCCGGGACCGCCACGGACCGCCCGGGACCGCCCCGGACCGCCCTGGACCGCTCCATGACCGCCCGGGACCGCCCGGGACCGCCCCGGACCGCCCGGGACCGCCCGGGACCGCCCAAGACCGCTCGGGACCGCCCGGGGACCGCCCGGGAACGCCCGGGACCGCCGGTTCCGCCCGGGACCGCCCGGGACCGCCCGGGACCGCCCCAGACCGCCCGGGACCGCCTGGGACCGCCAGGGACTGCCCGGGCCCACCCCAGACCGCCCGGTCCGACCGGGACCGCCCGCGACCACCCGGGACCGCCCGGGACCGACCGGGACCGCCCAGGACCGCCCGGGACCACCCCGGACCGCCCGGGACCGCCCGGGACCGCCCGGGACCGCCCGGGACTGCCCCCGACCGCCCGAGACCGCCCCGGTCCGCCGGGACCGCCCCGGACCGCCCGGGACCGCCCCGGACTGCCCGGGACCGCCCCGGACCGCCCGGGACCGCCCCGGACCGCCCGGGACCGCCCGGGACGGCCCCGGACCGCACGGGACCGCCTGGGACCGCCCGGGACCGCCCGGGACCGCCCGGGACCGCCCGGGACCGCCCGCGACCGCCCGAGACCACCCGGGACCGCCCCGGACCGCCCGGGACCGCCCTGGGACCGCCCGGAACCGCCCCGGACCGCCCGGGACCGCCCTGGACCGCCCGGGACTGCCCTGGACCGCCCAGGACTGCCCGGGACCGCCCCGGACTGCCCGGGACCGCCCGGGACCGCCCGGGACCGCCCGTGACCGCCTGGGACTGCCCGGGACTGCCCGGGAACGCCTGGGACTGCCTGGGACCGCCCCGGACCGCCCGGGACCGCCCCGGGACCGCCCCGGACAGCCCGGGACCACCCGGGACCGCCCCGGACTACCCGGGATCGCCCGGGACCGCCCAGGACCGCCCGGGACCACCCGGGACCGCCCGGGACCGCCCGGGACCGCCTGGAACCGCCCGGGACCGCCAGGGACCGCCCTGGACCGCCTTGGACCGCCCGGGACCGCCCGGGACCGCCCGGGACCGCCCAGGACTGCCACGGACCGCCCGGGACCGCCCGGGACTGCCCGGGACCGCCCGGGACCGCCCGGGACCGCCCGGGACCGCCTGGGACTGCCCGGGACCGCCCGAAACCGCCCGGGTCCGCCCGGGACCGCCCGGGACCGCCCAGGACCGCCCCGGACCGCCCAGGACCGCCCGGGACCGCCCAGGCCCGCCCCAGACCGCCCGGGACCGGCTGGGACCGCCAGGGACCGCCCGGGCCCGCCCCCGACCGCCCGAGACCACCCGGGACCGCCCCGGACCACCCGGGACCGCCCCGGACCGCCCGGAACCGCCCCGGACCGCCCGGGACCGCCCTGGACCGCCCGGGACTGCCCTGGACCGCCCAGGACCGCCCGGGACCGCCCCGGACTGCCCGGGACCGCCCGGGACCGCCCGGGACCGCCCGTGACCGCCTGGGACCGCCCGGGACTGCCCGGGAACGCCTGGGACTGCCTGGGACCGCCCCGGACCGCCCGGGACCGCCCGGGACCGCCCCGGACAGCCCGGGACCACCCGGGACCGCCCCGGACTACCCGGGATCGCCCGGGACCGCCCAGGACCGCCCGGGACCACCCGGGACCGCCCGGGACCGCCCGGGACCGCCCGGAACCGCCCGGGACCGCCAGGGACCGCCCTGGACCGCCTTGGACCGCCCGGGACCGCCCGGGACCGCCCGGGACCGCCCAGGACTGCCACGACCGCCCGGGACCGCCCGGGACTGCCCGGGACCGCCCGGGACCGCCCGGGACTGCCCGGGACCGCCCGGGACCGCCCGGAACCGCCCGGGACCGCCAGGGACCGCCCTGGACCGCCTTGGACCGCCCGGGACCGCCCGGGACCGCCCGGGACCGCCCGGGACCGCCCAGGACTGCCACGGACCGCCCGGGACCGCCCGGGACTGCCCGGGACCGCCCGGGACCGCCCGGGACCGCCCGGGACCGCCTGGGACTGCCCGGGACCGCCCGAAACCGCCCGGGTCCGCCCGGGACCGCCCGGGACCGCCCAGGACCGCCCCGGACCGCCCAGGACCGCCCGGGACCGCCCAGGCCCGCCCCAGACCGCCCGGGACCGGCTGGGACCGCCAGGGACCGCCCGGGCCCGCCCCAGACCGCCCGGGTCCGCCCGGGACCGCCCGCGACCACCTGGGACCGCCCGGGACCGACTGGGACCGCCCAGGACCGCCCGGGACCACCCCGGACCGCCCGGGACCGCCCGGGACCGCCCGGGACCGCCCGGGACCCCCCGGGACCCCCCGGGATCGCCCGGGACCGCCCGGGACCGCCCGGGACTGCCCCGGACCACCCGGGACCGCCCCGATCCGCCCGGGACCGCGCCCGGACCGCCCTGGGACCGCCCTGGACCGCCCGGGACCGCCCCGGACCGCCCTGGGACCGCCCCGGACCGCCCGGGACCGCCCGGGACCGCCCCGGACCGCCCGGACCGCCCGGGACCGCCCAAGACCGCCCGGGACCGCCCGGGACAGCCCGGGAACGCCGGGACCGCCCGGGTCCGCCCGGGACCGCCCGGGACTGCCCGGGACCGCCCCGGACCGCCCAGGACCGCCCGGGACCGCCCAGGCCCGCCCAGACCGCCCGGGACCGCCTAGGACCGCCAGGGACCGCCCGGGCCCGCCCACACCGCCCGGGTCCGCCCGGGACCGCCCGCGACCACCCGGGACCGCCCGGGACCGACCGGGACCGCCCAGGACCGCCCGGGACCACCCCGGACCGCCCGGGACCGCCCGGGACCGCCCGGGACCGCCCGGGACCGCCCGGGACCGCCCGGGACCGCCCGGGATCGCCCGGGACCGCCCCGGACCGCTCGGGACCGCCCAGCACCGCCCCGGACAGCCCGGGACCGCCCGGGACCGCCCCGGACCACCCGGGATCGCCCGGGACCGCCCGGGACCGCCCGGGACCACCCGGGACCGCCCGCGACCGCCCGGGACCGCCCCGGACCGCCCGGGACCGCCCGGGACCGCCCGAGACCGCCACGGACCGCCCGGGACCACCCGGGACCGCCCGGGACCGCCCGGGACCGCCCGGGACCGCCCCGGACCGCCCGGGACCGCCCCGCACCGCCAGGAACCGCCCCGGACCGCCCGGGACCGCCCTGGACCGCCCGGGACTGCCCTGGACCGCCCGGGACCGCCCGGGACCGCACCGGACCGCGCGGGACCGCCCGGGACCGCCCGGGACCGCCCGGGACTGCCCGGGACCGCCCGGGACTGCCTGGGACCGCCCCGGACCGCCCGGGACCGCCCGAAACCGCCCCGGACAGCCCGGGACCGCCCGGGACCGCCCCGGACCGCCCGGGACCGCCCCGATCCGCCCGGGACCGCGCCGGACCGCCCGGGACCGCCCTGGACCGCCCGGGACCGCCCCGGACCGCCCTGGACCGCCCCGGACCGCCCGGGACCGCCCGGGACCGGCCCGGACCGCCCGGGACCGCCCGGGACCGCCCAAGACCGCCCGGGACCGCCCGGGACAGCCCGGGAACGCCCGGGACCGCCCGGGTCCGCCCGGGACCGCCCGGGACCGCCCGAGACCGCCCCGGACCGCCCAGGACCGCCCGGGACCGCCCAGTCCCGCCCCAGACCGCCCGGGACCGCCTAGGACCGCCAGGACCGCCCGGGCCCGCCCCAGACCGCCCGGGTCCGCCCGGGACCGCCCGCGACCACCCGGGACCGCCCGGGACCGACCGGGACCGCCCAGGACCGCCCGGGACGACCCCGGACGCCCGGGACCGCCCGGGACCGCCCGGGACCGCCCGGGACCGCCCGGGACCGCCCGGGACCGCCCGGGATCGCCCGGGACCGCCCCGGACCGCTCGGGACCGCCCAGCACCGCCCCGGACAGCCCGGGACCGCCCGGGACCGCCCCGGACCACCCGGGATCGCCCGGGACCGCCCGGGACCGCCCGGGACCACCCGGGACCGCCCGCGACCGCCCGGGACCGCCCCGGACCGCCCGGGACCGCCCGGGACCGCCCGAGACCGCCACGGACCGCCCGGGACCACCCGGGACCGCCCGGGACCGCCCGGGACCGCCCGGGACCGCCCCGGACCGCCCGGGACCGCCCCGCACCGCCAGGAACCGCCCCGGACCGCCCGGGACCGCCCTGGACCGCCCGGGACTGCCCTGGACCGCCCGGGACCGCCCGGGACCGCACCGGACCGCGCGGGACCGCCCGGGACCGCCCGGGACCGCCCGGGACTGCCCGGGACCGCCCGGGACTGCCTGGGACCGCCCCGGACCGCCCGGGACCGCCCGAAACCGCCCCGGACAGCCCCGGGACCGCCCGGGACCGCCCCGGACCGCCCGGGACCGCCCGGGAACGCCCGGGACTGCCTGCGACTGCCCGGGACCGTCCGGGACCGCCCGGGACCGCCCGGGACCGCCCGGGACCGCCACGGACCGCCCGGGACCGCCCGGGACCGCCCGGGACCGCCCGGGACCGCCCGGGACCGCCCGGGACCGCCACGGACTGCCCGGGACCGCCCGGGACCGCCCGGGACCACCCGGGACTGCCCGGGACCGCCCGGGACCGCGCGGGACCGCCTGGGACCGCCCGGGACCGCCCGGGACCGCCCGGGTCCGCCCGGGACCGCCCGGGACCGCCCGGGACCGCCCCGGACCGCCCAGGACCGCCCGGGACCGCCCAGGCCCGCCCCAGACCGCCCGGGACCGCCTGGGACCGCCAGGGACCGCCCGGGCCCGCCCCAGACCACCCGGGTCCGCCCGGGGACCGCCCGCGATCACCCGGGACCGCCCGGGACCGACCGGGACCGCCCGGGACCGCCCGGGACCACCCCGGACCGCCCGGGGACCGCCCGGGACCGCCCGGGACCGCCCGGGACCGACTGGGACCGCCCGGGATCGCCCGGGACCGCCCGGGACCGCCCGGGACTGCCCCGGACCACCCGGGACCACCCCGATCTGCCCGGGACTGCGCCAGACCGCCCGGGACCGCCCCGGACCGCCCGGGACCGCCCCGGACCGCCCTGGACCGCCCCGGACCGCCCGGGACCGCCCGGGACCGCCCTGGACCGCCCGTGACCGCCTGGGACCGCCCGGGACTGCCCGGGAACGCCTGGGACTGCCTGGGACCGCCCCGGACCGCCCGGGACCGCCCGGGACCGCCCCGGACAGCCCGGGACCACCCGGGACCGCCCGGACTACCCGGGATCGCCCGGGACCGCCCAGGACCGCCCGGGACCACCCGGGACCGCCCGGGACCGCCCGGGACCGCCCGGAACCGCCCGGGACCGCCAGGGACCGCCCTGGACCGCCTTGGACCGCCCGGGACCGCCCGGGACCGCCCGGGACCGCCCAGGACTGCCACGGACCGCCCGGGACCGCCCGGGACTGCCCGGGACCGCCCGGGACCGCCCGGGACTGCCCGGGACCGCCCGGGACCGCCCGGAACCGCCCGGGACCGCCAGGGACCGCCCTGGACCGCCTTGGACCGCCCGGGACCGCCCGGGACCGCCCGGGACCGCCCAGGACTGCCACGGACCGCCCGGGACCGCCCGGGACTGCCCGGGACCGCCCGGCACCGCCCGGGACCGCCCGGGACCGCCTGGGACTGCCCGGGACCGCCCGAAACCGCCCGGGTCCGCCCGGGACCGCCCGGGACCGCCCAGGACCGCCCCGGACCGCCCAGGACCGCCCGGGACCGCCCAGGCCCGCCCCAGACCGCCCGGGACCGGCTGGGACCGCCAGGGACCGCCCGGGCCCGCCCCAGACCGCCCGGGTCCGCCCGGGACCGCCCGCGACCACCTGGGACCGCCCGGGACCGACTGGGACCGCCCAGGACCGCCCGGGACCACCCCGGACCGCCCGGGACCGCCCGGGACCGCCCGGGACCGCCCAGGACCCCCCGGGACCGCCCGGGATCGCCCGGGACCGCCCGGGACCGCCCGGGACTGCCCCGGACCACCCGGGACCGCCCCGATCCGCCCGGGACCGCGACGGACCGCCCGGGACCGCCCTGGACCGCCCGGACCGCCCCGGACCGCCCTAGACCGCCCCGGACCGCCCGGGACCGCCCGGGACCGCCCCGGACCGCCCGGGACCGCCCGGGACCGCCCAAGACCGCCCGGGACCGCCCGGGACAGCCCGGGAACGCCCGGGACCGCCCGGGTCCGCCCGGGACCGCCCGGGACCGCCCGGGACCGCCCCGGACCGCCCAGGACCGCCCGGGACCGCCCAGGCCCGCCCCAGACCGCCCGGAACCGCCTAGGACCGCCAGGGACCGCCCGGGCCCGCCCCACACCGCCCGGGTCCGCCCGGGACCGCCCGCGACCACCCGGGACCGCCCGGGACCGACCGGGACCGCCCAGGACCGCCCGGGACCACCCCGGACCGCCCGGGACCGCCCGGGACCGCCCGGGACCGCCCGGGACCGCCCGGGACCGCCCGGGACCGCCCGGGATCGCCCGGGACCGCCCCGGACCGCTCGGGACCGCCCAGCACCGCCCCGGACAGCCCGGGACCGCCCGGGACCGCCCCGGACCACCCGGGATCGCCCGGGACCGCCCGTGACCGCCCGGGACTACCCGGGACCGCCCGCGACCGCCCGGGACCGCCCCGGACCGCCCTGGACCGCCCCGGACCGCCCGGGACCGCCCGGGACCGCCCCGGACCGCCCGGGACCGCCCGGGACCGCCCAAGACCGCCCGGGACCGCCCGGGACAGCCCGGGAACGCCCGGGACCGCCCGGGTCCGCCCGGGACCGCCCGGGACCGCCCGGGACCGCCCCGGACCGCCCAGGACCGCCCGGGACCGCCCAGGCCCGCCCCAGACCGCCCGGGACCGCCTAGGACCGCCAGGGACCGCCCGGGCCCGCCCCACACCGCCCGGGTCCGCCCGGGACCGCCCGCGACCACCCGGGACCGCCCGGGACCGACCGGGACCGCCCAGGACCGCCCGGGACCACCCCGGACCGCCCGGGACCGCCCGGGACCGCCCGGGACCGCCCGGGACCGCCCGGGACCGCCCGGGACCGCCCGGGATCGCCCGGGACCGCCCCGGACCGCTCGGGACCGCCCAGCACCGCCCCGGACAGCCCGGGACCGCCCGGGACCGCCCCGGACCACCCGGGATCGCCCGGGACCGCCCGTGACCGCCCGGGACTACCCGGGACCGCCCGCGACCGCCCGGGACCGCCCCGGACCGCCCGGGACCGCCCGGGACCGCCCGAGACCGCCACGGACCGCCCGGGACCACCCGGGACCGCCCGGGACCGCCCGGGACCGCCCGGGACCGCCCCGGACCGCCCGGGACCGCCCCGCACCGCCAGGAACCGCCCCGGACCGCCCGGGACCGCCCTGGACCGCCCGGGACTGCCCTGGACCGCCCGGGACCGCCCGGGACCGCACCGGACCGCGCGGGACCGCCCGGGACCGCCCGGGACCGCCCGGGACTGCCCGGGACCGCCCGGGACTGCCTGGGACCGCCCCGGACCGCCCGGGACCGCCCGAAACCGCCCCGGACAGCCCGGGACCGCCCGGGACCGCCCCGGACCGCCCGGGACCGCCCCGATCCGCCCGGGACCGCGCCGGACCGCCCGGGACCGCCCTGGACCGCCCGGGACCGCCCCGGACCGCCCTGGACCGCCCCGGACCGCCCGGGACCGCCCGGGACCGCCCCGGACCGCCCGGGACTGCCCGGGACCGCCCAAGACCGCCCGGGACCGCCCGGGACAGCCCGGGAACGCCCGGGACCGCCCGGGTCCGCCCGGGACCGCCCGGGACCGCCCGGGACCGCCCCGGACCGCCCAGGACCGCCCGGGACCGCCCAGTCCCGCCCCAGACCGCCCGGGACCGCCTAGGACCGCCAGGGACCGCCCGGGCCCGCCCCAGACCGCCCGGGTCCGCCCGGGACCGCCCGCGACCACCCGGGACCGCCCGGGACCGACCGGGACCGCCCAGGACCGCCCGGGACCACCCCGGACCGCCCGGGACCGCCCGGGACCGCCCGGGACCGCCCGGGACCGCCCGGGACCGCCCGGGATCGCCCGGGACCGCCCCGGACCGCTCGGGACCGCCCAGCACCGCCCCGGACAGCCCGGGACCGCCCGGGACCGCCCCGGACCACCCGGGATCGCCCAGGACCGCCCGGGACCGCCCGGGACCACCCGGGACCGCCCGCGACCGCCCGGGACCGCCCCGGACCGCCCGGGACCGCCCGGGACCGCCCGAGACCGCCACGGACCGCCCGGGACCACCCGGGACCGCCCGGGACCGCCCGGGACCGCCCGGGACCGCCCCGGACCGCCCGGGACCGCCCCGCACCGCCAGGAACCGCCCCGGACCGCCCGGGACCGCCCTGGACCGCCCGGGACTGCCCTGGACCGCCCGGGACCGCCCGGGACCGCACCGGACCGCGCGGGACCGCCCGGGACCGCCGGGGACCGCCCGGGACTGCCCGGGACCGCCCGGGACTGCCTGGGACCGCCCCGGACCGCCCGGGACCGCCCGAAACCGCCCCGGACAGCCCGGGACCGCCGGGACCGCCCCGGACCGCCCGGGACCGCCCGGGAACGCCCGGGACTGCCTGCGACTGCCCGGGACCGTCCGGGACCGCCCGGGACCGCCCGGGACCGCCCGGGACCGCCACGGACCGCCCGGGACCGCCCGGGACCGCCCGGGACCGCCCGGGACCGCCCGGGACCGCCCGGGACCGCCACGGACTGCCCGGGACCGCCCGGGACCGCCCGGGACCGCCCGGGACCGCCCGGGACCGCGCGGGACCGCCTGGGACCGCCCGGGACCGCCCGGGACCGCCCGGGTCCGCCCGGGACCGCCCGGGACCGCCTGGGACCGCCCCGGACCGCCCAGGACCGCCCGGGACCGCCCAGGCCCGCCCCAGACCGCCCGGGACCGCCTGGGACCGCCAGGGACCGCCCGGGCCCGCCCCAGACCGCCCGGGTCCGCCCGGGACCGCCCGCGATCACCCGGGACCGCCCGGGACCGACCGGGACCGCCCGGGACCGCCCGGGACCACCCCGGACCGCCCGGGACCGCCCGGGACCGCCCGGGACCGACTGGGACCGCCCGGGATCGCCCGGGACCGCCCGGGACCGCCCGGGACTGCCCCGGACCACCCGGGACCACCCCGATCTGCCCGGGACTGCGCCAGACCGCCCGGGACCGCCCCGGACCGCCCGGGACCGCCCCGGACCGCCCTGGACCGCCCCGGACCGCCCGGGACCGCCCGGGACCGCCCTGGACCGCCCGGGACCGCCCGGGACCGCCCGAGACCGCCCGGGACCGCCCGGGACCGCCCGGGAACGCCCGGGACTGCCCGGACCGCCCGGGACCGCCCGGGACCGCCCGGGATCGCCCGGGACCGCCCGGAATCGCCCGGGACCGCCCGGGACCGCCCGGGACCGCCCCGGACTGCCCCGGACCGCCCCGGACCGCCCGGGACCGCCCCGGACCGCCCGGGACCGCCCGGGACTGCCCCGGACCGCCCGGGACCGCTCGGGACCGCCCGGGACCGCGCGGGACCGCCCGGGTCCGCCACGGACCGCCCGGGACCGCCCGGGACCGCCCGGGACCGCCTGGGACCGCTCGGGACCGCCCCGGACCGCCCGGGACCGCCCCGGACCGCCCGGAACCGCTCCGGACCGCCCGGGACCGCCCCGGACCGCCCGGGACTGCCCCGGACCGCGCGGGACCGCCCGGGACCGCCCGGGACCGCCCGGGACTGCCCGGGACCGCCCGGGACTGCCTGGGACCGCCCCGGACCGCCCGGGACCGCCCGAAACCGCCCCGGACAGCCCGGGACCGCCCGGGACCGCCCCGGACCGCCCGGGACCGCCCCGATCCGCCCGGGACCGCGCCGGACCGCCCGGGGACCGCCCTGGACCGCCCGGGACCGCCCCGGACCGCCCTGGACCGCCCCGGACCGCCCGGGACCGCCCGGGACCGCCGCCCGGACCGCCCGGGACCGCCCGGGACCGCCCAAGACCGCCCGGGACCGCCCGGGACAGCCCGGGAACGCCCGGGACCGCCCGGGTCCGCCCGGGACCGCCCGGGACCGCCCGGGACCGCCCCGGACCGCCCAGGACCGCCCGGGACCGCCCAGTCCCGCCCCAGACCGCCCGGGACCGCCTAGGACCGCCAGGGACCGCCCGGGCCCGCCCCAGACCGCCCGGGTCCGCCCGGGACCGCCCGCGACCACCCGGGACCGCCCGGACCGACCGGGCCCCCCCAGAACCGCCCGGGACACACCCGGACCGCCCGGGACCGCCCGGGACCGCCCGGGACCGCCCGGGACCGCCCGGGACCGCCCGGGATCGCCCGGGACCGCCCCGGACCGCTCGGGACCGCCCAGCACCGCCCCGGACAGCCCGGGACCGCCCGGGACCGCCCCGGACCACCCGGGATTGCCCGGGACCGCCCGGGACCGCCCGGGACCACCCGGGACCGCCCGCGACCGCCCGGGACCGCCCCGGACCGCCCGGGACCGCCCGGGACCGCCCGAGACCGCCACGACCGCCCGGGACCACCCGGGACCGCCCGGGACCGCCCGGGACCGCCCGGGACCGCCCCTGACCGCCCGGGACCGCCCCGCACCGCCAGGAACCGCCCCGGACCGCCCGGGACCGCCCTGGACCGCCCGGGACTGCCCTGGACCGTCCGGGACCGCCCGGGACCGCACCGGACCGCGCGGGACCGCCCGGGACCGCCGGGGACCGCCCGGGACTGCCCGGGACCGCCCGGGACTGCCTGGGACCGCCCCGGACCGCCCGGGACCGCCCGAAACCGCCCCGGACAGCCCGGGACCGCCCGGGACCGCCCGGGACCGCCCCGGACCGCCCGGGACCGCCCGGGAACGCCCGGGACTGCCTGCGACTGCCCGGACCGTCCGGGACCGCCCCGGGACCGCCCGGGACCGCCCGGGACCGCCACGGACCGCCCGGGACCGCCCGGGACCGCCCGGGACCGCCCGGGACCGCCCGGGACCGCCACGGACTGCCCGGGACCGCCCGGGACCGCCCGGGACCACCCGGGACCGCCCGGGGACCGCGCGGGACCGCCTGGGACCGCCCGGGACCGCCCGGGACCGCCCGGGTCCGCCCGGGACCGCCCGGGACCGCCTGGGACCGCCCCGGACCGCCCAGGACCGCCCGGGACCGCCCGGGACCGCCCGGGACCGCCCGGGACCGCCCCGGACTGCCCCGGACCGCCCCGGACCGCCCGGGACCGCCCCGGACCGCCCGGGACCGCCCGGGACTGCCCCGGACCGCCCGGGACCGCTCGGGATTTCCCGGGACCGCGCGGGACCGCCCGGGTCCGCCACGGACCGCCCGGGACCGCCCGGGACCGCCCGGGACCGCCCGGGACCGCTCGGGACCGCCCCGGACCGCCCGGGACCGCCCCGGACCGCCCGGAACCGCTCCGGACCGCCCGGGACCGCCCCGGACCGCCCGGGACTGCCCCGGACCGGCCCGGGACCGCCCGGGACCGCCCCGGACTGCCCGGGACCGCCCGGGACCGCCCGGGACCGCCCAGGACCGCCCGGGACCGCCCGGGACTGCCCGGGAACGCCCGGGACTGCCTGGGACCGCCCCGGACCGCCCGGGACCGCCCGGGACCGCCCGGGACCGCCCCGGACCAGCCCGGGACTGCCCGGGACCGCCCCGGACTACCCGGGATCGCCCGGGACCGCCCGGGACCGCCCGGGACCACCCTGGACCGCCCGGGACCGCCCGGGACCGCCCCAGACCGCCCGTGACCGCCCGGGACCGCCCGGGACCGCCCGGGACCGCCCGGGACCGGCCCAGAATGCCCGGGAGCGCCCCGGACCGCCCGGGACCGCCCCGGACCGCCCAGGACCGCTCGGGTCTGCCCGGGACCGCCCGGGACCGCCCGGACCGCCCGGTACCGCCCTGGACCGCCCGGGACCGCCCTGGAACGCCCCGGACCACCCGGGACCGGCCTGGACCGCCCGGGACCGCCCGGACCACCCCGGACCGCCCGGGACCGCCCCGGACCGCCCAGGACCGCTCGGGTCTGCCCGGGACCGCCCGGGACCGCCCGGGACCGCCCGGTACCGCCCTGGACCGCCCGGGACCGCCCTGGAACGCCCCGGACCACCCGGGACCGGCCTGGACCGCCCGGAACCACCCCGGACCGCCCCGGACCGCCCTGGAATGCCCCGGACCACCCAGGACCGGCCTGGACCGCCCGGGACCGCCCCGGACAGCCCCGGACCGCCCGGGACCGCCCCGGACCGCCCGGGACCGCCCCGGACCGCCCGGGACCGCCCCGGACCGCCCGGGCACGCCCGGGACTGCCCGGGACCGCCACGGACCGCCCGGGACCGCCCGCCCCGGACCGCCCGGACCGCCCGGGACCGCCCGGGACCGCCCGGGACCTCCCGGGACCGCCCCGGACCGCCCAGAACCGCCCCGGACCGCCCGGGACCGCTCCGGGACCGCCCGGGACTGCTCTGGACCACCCGGGACCGCCCGGGACCGCCCCGGACCGGCCGGGACCGCCCGGGACCGCCCGGGACCGCCCGGGACCGCCCGGGACTTCCCGGGACCGCCCGGGACTGCCTGGGACCGCCCCGGACCGCCCGGGACCGCCCGGCACCGCCCCGGACAGCCCGGGACCGCCCGGGACTGCCCCGGACCACCCGGGATCGCCCGGGACCGCCCGGGACCGCCCGGGACCGCCCGGGACCGCCCGGGACCGCCCGGGACCGCCCCGGACCGCCCGGGACCACCCGGGACCGCCCGGGACCGCCCGGGACCGCCCCAGACCGCCCGGGACCGCCCCGGACCGCCAGGAACCGCCACGGACCGCCCGGGACCGCCCTGGACCGCCCGGGACTGCCCCTGGACCGCCCGGGACCGCCCGGGACCGCCCCGGACCGCCCGGGACCGCCCGGGACTGCCCAGGACCGCCCGGGACTGCCCGGGACCGCCCGGGACTGCCTGGGACCGCCCCGGACCGCCTGGGACCGCCCGGGACCTCCCCGGACCGCCCGGGACCGCCTGAGACCGCCCGGGACAGCCCGGGACCGCCCGGGAACGCCCGGGACCGCCCGGGACCGCCCGGGACCGCCCGGGATCGCCCGGGACCGCCCGGGATCGCCTGGGACCGCCCGGGACCGCCCGGGACTGCCCCCGACCGCCCGGGACCGCCCCGGTCCGCCCGGGCAAGCCCGGGACCGCCGGGACCGCCACGGACCGCCCGGGACCGCCCGGGACCGCCCAGGACCGCCCGGGACCGCCCGGGACCGCCCGGGACCGCCCGGGACCTCCCGGGACCGCCCCGGACCGCCCAGAACCGCCCCGGACCGCCCGGGACCGCTCCGGACTGCCCGGGACTGCTCTGGACCACCCGGGACCGCCCGGGACCGCCCCGGACTGCCCGGGACCGCCCGGGACCGCCCGGGACCGCCCGGAACCGCCCTGGACTGCCCGGGACCGCCCGGGACTGCCTGGGACCGCCCCGGACCGCCCGGGACCGCCCGGCACCGCCCCGGACAGCCCGGGACCGCCCGGGACTGCCCCGGACCACCCGGGATCGCCCGGGACCGCCCGGGACCGCCCGGGACCGCCCGGGACCGCCCGGACCGCCCGGGACCGCCCCGGACCGCCCGGGACCGCCCGGGACCGCCCGGGACCGCCACGGACCGCCCGGGACCGCCCGTGACCGCCCGGGACCGCCCGGGACCGCCCGGGACCGCCCCAGACCGCCCGGGACCGCCCCGGACCGCCAGGAACCGCCACGGACCGCCCGGGACCGCCCTGGACCGCCCGGGACTGCCCTGGACCGCCCGGGACCGCCCGGGACCGCCCCGGACCGCCCGGGACCGCCCGGGACCGCCCGGGACCGCCCGGGACCGCCCGGGACTGCCCGGGACCGCCCGGCACTGCCTGGGACCGCCCCGGACCGCCTGGGACCGCCCGGGACCGCCCCGGACCGCCCGGGACCGCCTGAGACCGCCCGGGACCGCCCGGGACCACCCGGGAACGCCCGGGACCGCCCGGGACCGCCCGGGACCGCCCGGGATCGCCCGGGACCGCCCGGGATCGCCTGGGACCGCCCGGGACCGCCCGGGACTGCCCCCGACCGCCCGGGACCGCCCCGGTCCGCCCGGGGACCGCCCCGGACCGCCCGGGACCGCCCCGGACTGCCCGGGACCGCCCCGGACCGCCCGGGACCGCCCCGGACCGCCCGGGACCGCCCGGGACGGCCCCGGACCGCCCGGGACCGCCCGGGACCGCCCGAGACCGCCCAGGGACCGCCCGGGACCGCCCGAGACCGCCCGGGACCGCCCCGGACCACCCCGTACTGCCCGGTACCGCCCCGGACCGCCCGGGACCGCCCCGGACGCCCGGGACCGCCCCGGACCGCCCGGGACAGCCCGGGACCGCCCGGGACCGCCACGGACCGCCCGGGACCGCCCGGGACCGCACGGGACCGCCCGGCACCGCCCGGGACCGCCCGGGAACGCCCGGGACCGCCCGGGACCGCCCCGGACCGCCCAGAACCGCCCCGGACCGCCCGGGACCGCTCCGGACCGCCCGGGACTGCCCTGGACCACCCGGGACCGCCCGGGACCACCCCGGAACGCCCGGGACCGCCCGGGACCGCCCGGGACCGCCCGGGACCGCCCGGGACTGCCCGGGACCGCCCGGGACTGCCTGGGACCGCCCCGGACCGCCCGGGACCGCCCGGCACCGCCCCGGACAGCCCGGGACCGCCCGGGACCGCCCCGGACCACCCGGGATCGCCCGGGACCGCCCGGGACCGCCCGGGACCGCCCGGGACCGCCCGGGACCGCCCGGGACCGCCCCGGACCGCCCGGGACG
Organism: Petromyzon marinus; assembly: GCF_048934315.1. NCBI lineage: Eukaryota > Metazoa > Chordata > Hyperoartia > Petromyzontiformes > Petromyzontidae > Petromyzon > Petromyzon marinus. Next base: position 51,296 of record NW_027422880.1, on the reverse strand, counting down.
GCCCGGGACTGCCCGGGACCGCCACGGACCGCCCGGGGACCGCCCGGGACCGCCCGCGACCGCCCGGGACCGCCCGGGACCGCCCCAGACCGCCTAGGACCGCCCCGGACCGCCAGGAACCGCCACGGACCGCCCGGGACCGCCCTGGACCGCCCAGGACTGCCCTGGACCGCCCAGGACCGCCCGGGACCGCCCCGGACCGCCCGGGACCGCCCGGGACCGCCCGGGACCGCCCGCGACTGCCGGGACCGCCCGGGACTGCCTGGGACCGCCCCGGACCGCCCGGGACCGCCCGGGACCGCCCGGGACCGCCCGGGACCGCCCGGGACCGCCCGGGACCGCCCGGGACTGCCCGGGACCGCCCGGGACTGCCTGGGACCGCCCCGGACCGCCCGGGACCGCCCGGCACCGCCCCGGACAGCCCGGGACCGCCCGGGACTGCCCCGGACCACCCGGGATCGCCCAGGACCGCCCGGGACCGCCTGGGACCGCCCGGGACCGCCCGGGACCGCCCGGGACCGCCCCGGACCGCCCGGGACCGCCCGGGACCGCCCGGGACCGCCACGGACAGCCCGGGACCGCCCGGGACCGCCCGGGACCGCCTGGGACCGCCCGGGACCGCCCCAGACCGCCCGGGACCGCCCCGGACCGCCAGGAAACCGCCACGGACCGCCCGGGACCGCCCTGGACCGCCCGGGACTGCCCTGGACCGCCCGGGACCGCCCGGGACCGCCCCGGACCGCCCTGGACCGCCCGCGACCGCCCGGGACCGCCCGGGACTGCCTGGGACCGCCCGGGACTGCCTGGGACCGCCCCGGACCGCCTGGGACCGCCCGGGACCGCCCCGGACCGCCCGGGACCGCCTGAGACCGCCCGGGACCGCCCGGGACCGCCCGGGAACGCCCGGGACCGCCCGGGACCGCCCGGTACCGCCCCAGACCGCCTAGGACCGCCCCGGACCGCCAGGAACCGCCACGGACCGCCCGGGACCGCCCTGGACCGCCCAGGACTGCCTGGACCGCCCAGGACCGCCCGGGACCGCCCGGGACTGCCCGGGACCGCCCGGGACTGCCTGGGACCGCCCCGGACTGCCTGGGACCGCCCGGGACCTCCCCGGACCGCCCGGGACCGCCCGGGACTGCCCGGGACCGCCCGGGACTGCCCGGGACCGCCCGGGACTGCCTGGGACCGCCCCGGACCGCCTGGGACCGCCCGGGACCTCCCCGGACCGCCCGGGACCGCCTGAGACCGCCCGGGACAGCCCGGGACCGCCCGGGAACGCCCGGGACCGCCCGGGACCGCCCGGGACCACCCGGGATCGCCCGGGACCGCCCGGGATCGCCTGGGACCGCCCGGGACCGCCCGGGACTGCCCCCGACCGCCCGGGACCGCCCCGGTCCGCCCGGGCAAGCCCGGGACCGCCCGGGACCGCCACGGACCGCCCGGGACTGCCCTGGACCGCCCGGGACCGCCCGGGACCGCCCCGGACCGCCCTGGACCGCCCGGGACCGCCCGGGACCGCCCGGGACTGCCTGGGACCGCCCGGGACTGCCTGGGACCGCCCCGGACCGCCTGGGACCGCCCGGGACCGCCCCGGACCGCCCGGAACCGCCTGAGACCGCCCGGGACCGCCCGGGACCGCCCGGGAACGCCCGGGACCGCCCGGGACCGCCCGGGACCGCCCCAGACCGCCTAGGACCGCCCCGGACCGCCAGGAACCGCCACGGACCGCCCGGGACCGCCCTGGACCGCCCAGGACTGCCCTGGACCGCCCAGGACCGCCCGGGACCGCCCGGGACTGCCCGGGACCGCCCGGGACTGCCTGGGACCGCCCCGGACTGCCTGGGACCGCCCGGGACCTCCCCGGACCGCCCGGGACCGCCCGGGACTGCCCGGGACCGCCCGGGACTGCCCGGGACCGCCCGGGACTGCCTGGGACCGCCCCGGACCGCCTGGGACCGCCCGGGACCTCCCCGGACCGCCCGGGACCGCCTGAGACCGCCCGGGACAGCCCGGGACCGCCCGGGAACGCCCGGGACCGCCCGGGACCGCCCGGGACCACCCGGGATCGCCCGGGACCGCCCGGGATCGCCTGGGACCGCCCGGGACCGCCCGGGACTGCCCCCGACCGCCCGGGACCGCCCCGGTCCGCCCGGGCAAGCCCGGGACCGCCCGGGACCGCCACGGACCGCCCGGGACCGCCCGGGACCGCCCGGGACCGCCCGGGAACCGCCCGGGACCGCCCGGGACCGCCCGGGACCTCCCGGGACCGCCCCGGACCGCCCAGAACCGCCCCGGACCGCCCGGGACCGCTCCGGACTGCCCGGGACTGCTCTGGACCACCCGGGACCGCCCGGGACCGCCCCGGACCGCCCGGGACCGCCCGGGACCGCCCGGGACCGCCCGGAACCCGCCCGGGACTGCCCGGGACCGCCCGGGACTGCCTGGGACCGCCCCGGACCGCCCGGGACCGCCCGGCACCGCCCCGGACAGCCCGGGACCGCCCGGGACTGCCCCGGACCACCCGGGATCGCCCGGGACCGCCCGGGACCGCCCGGGACCGCCCGGGACCGCCCGGGACCGCCCGGGACCGCCCCGGACCGCCCGGGACCGCCCGGGACTGCCCGGGACCGCCACGGACCGCCCGGGACCGCCCGTGACCGCCCGGGACCGCCCGGGACCGCCCGGGACCGCCCCAGACCGCCCGGACCGCCCCGGACCGCCAGGAACCGCCACGGACCGCCCGGGACCGCCTGGACCGCCCGGGACTGCCCTGGACCGCCCGGGACCGCCCGGGACCGCCCCGGACCGCCCGGGACCGCCCGGGACCGCCGGGACCGCCCGGGACCGCCCGGGACTGCCCGGGACCGCCCGGGACTGCCTGGGACCGCCCCGGACCGCCTGGGACCGCCCGGGACCGCCCCGGACCGCCCGGGACCGCCTGAGACCGCCCAGGACCGCCCGGGACCGCCCGGGAACGCCCGGGACCGCCCGGGACCGCCCGGGACCGCCCGGGATCGCCCGGGACCGCCCGGGATCGCCTGGGACCGCCCGGGACCGCCCGGGACTGCCCCCGACCGCCCGGGACCGCCCCGGTCCGCCCGGGACCGCCCCGGACCGCCCGGGACCGCCCCGGACTGCCCGGGACCGCCCCGGACCGCCCGGGACCGCCCGGGACGGCCCCGGACCGCCCGGACCGCCCGGGACCGCCCGAGACCGCCCAGGACCGCCCGGGACCGCCCGAGACCGCCCGGGACCGCCCCGAACCGCCCCGTACTGCCCGGTACCGCCCCGGACCGCCCGGGACCGCCCCGGACCGCCCGGGACCGCCCCGGACCGCCCGGGACAGCCCGGGACCGCCCGGGACCGCCACGGACCGCCCGGGACCGCCCGGGACCGCACGGGACCGCCCGGCACCGCCCGGGACCGCCCGGGAACGCCCGGGACCGCCCGGGACCGCCCGGGACCGCCCAGAAACCGCCCCGGACAGCCCGGGACCGCCCGGGACTGCCCGGACCACCCGGGATCGCCCAGGACCGCCCGGGACCGCCTGGGACCGCCCGGGGACTGCCCGGGACCGCCCGGGACCGCCCCGGACCGCCCGGGACCGCCCGGGACCGCCCGGGACCGCCACGGACAGCCCGGGACCGCCCGGGACCGCCCGGGACCGCCTGGAACCGCCCGGACCGCCCCAGACCGCCCGGGACCGCCCCGGACCGCCAGGAACTGCCACGGACCGCCCGGGACCGCCCTGGACCGCCCGGGACTGCCCTGGACCGCCCGGGACCGCCCGGGACCGCCCCGGACCGCCCTGGACCGCCCGGGACCGCCCGGGACCGGCCCGGGACTGCCTGGGACCGCCCGGGACTGCCTGGGACCCGCCCCGGACCGCCTGGGACCGCCCGGGACCGCCCCGGACCGCCCGGGACCGCCTGAGACCGCCCGGGACCGCCCGGGACCGCCCGGGAACGCCCGGGACCGCCCGGGACCGCCCGGGGACCGCCCGGGACTGCCTCCGACCGCCCGGGACCGCCCGGGACCGCCCGGGACCGCCCAGACCGCCCGGGACCGCCCCGGACCGCCAGGAACCGCCACGGACCGCCCGGGACCGCCCTGGACCGCCCGGGACTGCCCTGGACCGCCCGGGACCGCCCGGGACCGCCCCGGGACCGCCCGGGACCGCCCGGGACTGCCCGGGACCGCCCGGGACTGCCCGGGACCGCCCGGGACTGCCTGGGACCGCCCCGGACTGCCTGGGACCGCCCGGGACCTCCCCGGACCGCCCGGGACCGCCTGAGACCGCCCGGGACCGCCCGGGACCGCCCGGGAACGCCCGGGACCGCCCGGGACCGCCCGGGACCGCCCGGCATCGCCCGGGACCGCCCGGGATCGCCTGGGACCGCCCGGGACCGCCCGGGACTGCCCCCGACCGCCCGGGACCGCCCCGGTCTGCCCGGGCACGCCCGGGACCGCCCGGGACCGCCACGGACCGCCCGGGACCGCCCGGGACCGCCCGGGACCGCCCGGGACCGCCCGGGACCGCCCGGGACCGCCCGGGATCGCCTGGGACCGCCCGGGACCGCCCGGGACTGCCCCCGACCGCCCGGGACCGCCCGGGACCGCCCGGGACGCCCCAGACCGCCCGGGACCGCCCCGGACCGCCAGGAACCGCCACGGACCGCCCGGGACCGCCCTGGACCGCCCGGGACTGCCCTGGACCGCCCGGGACCGCCCGGGACCGCCCCGGACCGCCCGGGACCGCCCGGGACTGCCCGGGACCGCCCGGGACTGCCCGGGACCGCCCGGGACTGCCTGGGACCGCCCCGGACTGCCTGGGACCGCCCGGGACCTCCCCGGACCGCCCGGGACCGCCTGAGACCGCCCGGGACCGCCCGGGACCGCCCGGGAACGCCCGGGACCGCCCGGGACCGCCCGGGACCGCCCGGCATCGCCCGGGACCGCCCGGGATCGCCTGGGACCGCCCGGGACCGCCCGGGACTGCCCCCGACCGCCCGGGACCGCCCCGGTCCGCCCGGGCACGCCCGGGACCGCCCGGGACCGCCACGGACCGCCCGGGACCGCCCGGGACCGCCCGGGACCGCCCGGGACCGCCCGGGACCGCCCGGGACCGCCCGGGACCTCCCGGGACCGCCCCGGACCGCCCAGAACCGCCCCGGACCGCCCGGGACCGCTCCGGACCGCCCGGGACTGCTCTGGACCACCCGGGACCGCCCGGGACCGCCCGGACCGCCCGGGACCGCCCGGGACCGCCCGGGACCGCCCGGGACCGCCCGGGACTGCCCGGGACCGCCCGGGACTGCCTGGGACCGCCCCGGACCGCCCGGGACCGCCCGGCACCGCCCCGGACAGCCCGGGACCGCCCGGGACTGCCCCGGACCACCCGGGATCGCCCGGGACCGCCCGGGACCGCCCGGGACCGCCCGGGACCGCCCGGGACCGCCCGGGACCGCCCCGGACCGCCCGGGACCGTCCGGGACCGCCCGGGACCGCCACGGACCGCCCGGGACCGCCCGTGACCGCCCGGGACCGCCCGGGACCGCCCGGGACCGCCCCAGACCGCCCGGGACCGCCCGGGACCGCCCGGGGACCGCCCGGGACCGCCCCCAGACCGCCTAGGACCGCCCGGACCGCCAGGAACCGCCACGGACCGCCCGGGACCGCCCTGGACCGCCCGGGACTGCCCTGGACCGCCCAGGACCGCCCGGGACCGCCCCGGACCGCCCGGGACCGCCCGGGACCGCCCGGGACCGCCCGCGACTGCCCGGGACCGCCCGGGACTGCCTGGACCGCCCCGGACCGCCCGGGACCGCCCGGGACCGCCCGGGACCGCCCGGGACCGCCCGGGACCGCCCGGGACCGCCCGGGACTGCCCGGGACCGCCCGGGACTGCCTGGGACCGCCCCGGACCGCCCGGGACCGCCCGGCACCGCCCCGGACAGCCCGGGACCGCCCGGGACTGCCCCGGACCACCCGGGATCGCCCAGGACCGCCCGGGACCGCCTGGGACCGCCCGGGACCGCCCGCGACCGCCCGGGACCGCCCCGGACCGCCCGGGACCGCCCGGGACCGCCGGACCGCCCACGGACAGCCCGGGACCGCCCGGGACCGCCCGGGACCGCCTGGGACCGCCCGGGACCGCCCCAGACCGCCCGGGACCGCCCCGGACCGCCAGGAACCGCCACGGACCGCCCGGGACCGCCCTGGACCGCCCGGGACTGCCCTGGACCGCCCGGGACCGCCCGGGACCGCCCCGGACCGCCCGGGACCGCCCGGGACCGCCCGGGACCGCCCGGGACTGCCTGGGACCGCCCGGGACTGCCTGGACCGCCCCGGACCGCCTGGGACCGCCCGGGACCGCCCCGGACCGCCCGGGACCGCCTGAGACCGCCCGGGACCGCCCGGGACCGCCCGGGAACGCCCGGGACCGCCCGGGACTGCCCGGGACCGCCCGGGATCGCCCGGGACCGCCCGGGATCGCCTGGGACCGCCCGGGACCGCCCGGGACTGCCCCCGACCGCCCGGGACCGCCCGGGACCGCCCGGGACCGCCCCAGACCGCCCGGGACCGCCCCGGACCGCCAGGAACCGCCACGGACCGCCCGGGACCGCCCTGGACCGCCCGGGACTGCCCTGGACCGCCGGGACCGCCCGGGACCGCCCCGGACCGCCCGGGACCGCCCGGGACTGCCCGGGACCGCCCGGGACTGCCCGGGACCGCCCGGGACTGCCTGGGACCGCCCCGGACCACCTGGGACCGCCCGGGACCTCCCCGGACCGCCCGGGACCGCCTGAGACCGCCCGGGACCGCCCGGGACCGCCCGGGAATGCCCGGGACCGCCCCGGGACCGCCCGGGACTGCCCGGCATCGCCCGGACCGCCCGGGATCGCCTGGGACCGCCCAAGACCGCCCGGGACTGCCCCCGACCGCCCGGGACCCGCCCCGGGTCCGCCCGGGCACGCCCGGGACCGCCCGGGACCGCCACGGACCGCCCGGGACCGCCCGGGACCGCCCGGGGACCGCCCGGGACCGCCCGGACCGCCCGGGACCTCCCGGGACCGCCCCGGACCGCCCAGAACCGCCCCGGACCGCCCGGGACCGCTCCGGACCGCCCGGGACTGCTCTGGACCACCCGGGACCGCCCGGGACCGCCCCGGACCGCCCGGGACCGCCCGGGACTGCCCAGGACCGCCCGGGACCGCCCGGGACTGGCCCGGGACCGCCCGGGACTGCCTGGGACCGCCCCGGACCGCCCGGGACCGCCCGGCACCGCCCCGGACAGCCCGGGGACCGCCCGGGGACTGCCCCGGACCACCCGGGATCGCCCGGGACCGCCCGGGACCGCCCGGGACCGCCCGGGACCGCCCGGGACCGCCCGGGACCGCCCCGGACCGCCCGGGACCGCCCGGGACCGCCCGGGACCGCCACGGACCGCCCGGGACCGCTCGTGACCGCCCGGGGACCGCCCGGGACCGCCCGGGACCGCCCCAGACCGCCCGGGACCGCCCCGGACCACCAGGAACCGCACGGACCGCCCGGGACCCGCCCTGGACCGCCCGGGACTGCCCTGGACCGCCCGGGACCGCCCGGGACCGCCCCGGACCGCCCGGGACCGCCCGGGACCGCCCGGGACCGCCCGGGACTGCCCGGGACCGCCCGGGACTGCCTGGGACCGCCCCGGACCGCCTGGGACCGCCCGGGACCGCCCCGGACCGCCCGGGACCGCCTGAGACCGCCCGGGACCGCCCGGGACCGCCCGGGACCGCCCGGGAACGCCCGGGACCGCCCGGGACCGCCCGGGACCGCCGGGATCGCCCGGGACCGCCCGGGATCGCCTGGGACCGCCCGGGACCGCCCGGGACTGCCCCCGACCGCCCGGGACCGCCCCGGTCCGCCCGGGACCGCCCCGGACCGCCCGGGACCGCCCCAGACTGCCCGGGACGGGTCCGCCCCGGACCGCCCGGGACTGCCCGGGACGGCCCCGGACCACCCGGGACCGCCCGGGACCGCCCGAGACCGCCCAGGACCGCCCGGGACCGCCCGAGACCGCCCGGGACCGCCCCGGACCGCCCCGTACTGCCCGGGACCGCCCCGGACCGCCCGGGACCGCCCCGGACCGCCCGGGACCGCCCCGGACCGCCCGGGACAGCCCGGGACCGCCCGGGACCGCCACGGACCGCCCGGGACCGCCCGGGACCGCACGGGACCGCCCGGCACCGCCCGGGAACGCCCGGGAACGCCCGGACCGCCCGGGACCGCCCCGGACCGCCCAGAACCGCCCCGGACCGCCCGGGACCGCTCCGGACCGCCCGGGACTGCCCTGGACCACCCGGGACCGCCCGGGACCGCCCCGGAACGCCCGGGACCGCCCGGGACCGCCCGGACCGCCCGGGACCGCCCGGGACTGCCCGGGACCGCCCGGGACTGCCTGGGACCGCCCCGGACCGCCCGGGACCGCCCGGCACCGCCCCGGACAGCCCGGGACCGCCGGGGACCGCCCCGGACCACCCGGGATCGCCCGGGACCGCCCGGGACCGCCCGGGACCGCCCGGGACCGCCCGGGACCGCCCGGGACCGCCCGGGACCGCCCCGGACCGCCTGGGACGGCCCGGGACCGCCCGGGACCGCCACGGACCGCCCGGGACCGCCCGGGACCGCCCGGGACCGCCCGGGACCGCCCGGGACCGCCCCAGACCGCCTAGGACCGCCCCGGACCGCCAGGAACCGCCACAGACCGCCCGGGACCGCCCTGGACCGCCCGGGACTGCCCTGGACCGCCCAGGACCGCCTGGGACCGCCCCGGACCGCCCGGGACCGCCCGGGACCGCCCGGGACCGCCTGCGACTGCCCGGGACCGCCCGGGACTGCCCGGGACCGCCCCGGACCGCCCGGGACCGCCCGGGACCGCCCGGGACCGCCCGGGACCGCCCGGGACCGCCCGGGACTGCCCGGGACCGCCCGGGACTGCCTGGGACCGCCCCGGACCGCCCGGGACCGCCCGGCACCGCCCCGGACAGCCCGGGACCGCCCGGGACTGCCCCGGACCACCCGGGATCGCCCAGGACCGCCCGGGACCGCCTGGGACCGCCCGGGACTACCCGGGACCGCCCGGGACCGCCCCGGACCGCCCGGGACCTCCCGGGACCGCCGGGACCGCCACGGACAGCCCGGGACCGCCCGGGACCGCCCGGGACCGCCTGGGACCGCCCGGGACCGCCCCAGACCGCCCGGGACCGCCCCGGACCGCCAGGAACCGCCACGGACCGCCCGGGACCGCCCTGGACCGCCCGGGACTGCCCTGGACCGCCCGGGACCGCCCGGGACCGCCCCGGACCGCCCGGGACCGCCCGGGACCGCCCGGGACCGCCCGGGACTGCCTGGGACCGCCCGGGACTGCCTGGGACCGCCCCGGACCGCCTGGGACCGCCCGGGACCGCCCCGGACCGCCCGGGACCGCCTGAGACCGCCCGGGACCGCCCGGGACCACCCGGGAACGCCCGGGACCGCCCGGGACCGCCCGGGACCGCCCGGGATCGCCCGGGACCGCCCGGGATCGCCTGGGACCGCCCGGGACCGCCCGGGACTGCCCCGACCGCCCGGGATCGCCCCGGTCCGCCCGGGACCGCTCCGGACCGGTAGGGACTGCCCTGGACCACCCGGGACGCCCGGGACCGCCACGGACCGCCCGGGACCGCCCGGGACCGCACGGGACCGCCCGGGACCGCCCGGGACCGCCCGGGACCGCCCGGGACCGCCCGGGACTGCCCCGGACCGCCCAGAACCGCCCCTGACCGCCCGGGACCGCTCCGGACCGATAGGGACTGCCCTGGACCACCCGGGACCGCCCGGGACCGCCCCGGAACGCCCGGGACCGCCCGGGACCACCGGGACCGCCCGGGACCGCCCGGGACTGCCCGGGACCGCCCGGGACTGCCTGGGACCGCCCCGGACCGCCCGGGACCGCCCGGCACCGCCCCGGACAGCCCGGGACCGCCCGGGACCGCCCCGGACCACCCGGGACCGCCCGGGACCGCCCGGGACCGCCCGGGACCGCCCGGGACCGCCACGGACCGCCCGGGACCGCCCGGGACCGCCCGGGACCGCTCGGGACCGCCCGGACCGCCCCAGACCGCCTAGGACCGCCCCGGACTGCCAGGAACCGCCACGGACCGCCCGGGACCGCCCTGGACCGCCCGGGACTGCCCTGGACCGCCCAGGACCGCCCGGGACCGCCCCGGACCGCCCGGGACCGCCCGGGACCGCCCGGGACCGCCCGCGACTGCCCGGGACCGCCCGGGACTGCCTGGGACCGCCCCGGACCGCCCGGGACCGCCCGGGACCGCCCCGGACCGCCCGGGACCGCCTGAGACCGCCCGGGACTGCCCGGGACCGCCCGGGAACGCCCGGGACTGCCTGGGACCGCCCGGGACCGCCCGGGACCGCCCGGGACCGCCCGGGATCGCCGGGACCGCCCGGGATCGCCCGGGACCGCCCGGGACCGCCCGGGACCGCCCCCGACCGCCCGGGCCGCCCCGGTCCGCCCGGGACCGCCCCGGACCGCCCGGGACCGCCCCGGACTGCCCGGGACCGCCACGGACCGCCCGGGACTGCCCCGGACCGCCCGGGACCGCCCGGGACGGGCCCCAAAACCGCCCGGGACCACCCGGGACCGCCCGAGACCGCCCAGGACCGCCCGGGACCGCCCGGGACCGCCCAGGACCGCCCGGACCGCCCGGGCCGCCACGGACCGCCCGGGACCGCCCGGGACCGCTCGGGACCGCCCGGGAACCGCCCGGGACCACCCGGGACCGCCCGGGACTGCCCCGGACCGCCCGGGACCGCCCCGGACCGCCCGGAACCGCCCCGGACCGCCCGGGACCGCCCCGGTCCGCCCGGGACTGCCCTGGGCGCCCGGGACCGCCCGGGACCGCCCGGGACCGCCCGGGAACGCCCGGGACTGCCTGGGACCGCCCCGGACCGCCCGGGACCGCCTGGGACCGCCCTGGACAGCCGGGACCGGCCGGGACCGCCCCGGACCACTCGGGATTGCCCGGGACCGCCCGGGACCGCCCGGGACCACCCCGGGACCGCCCGGGACCGCCCGGGACCGCCCCAGACCACCCCAGACCACCCGGGACCGCCCGGGACCGCCCGGGACCGCCCGGGACCGCCCGGACCGCCCGGGACCGCCCGGGACCGGCCCAGACCGCCCGGGACCGCCCCGGACCGCCCGGTACCCGCCCCGACCGCCCGGGACCGCCCGGGTCCGCCCGGGACCGCCCGGGACCGCCCGGGACCGCCCGATACCGCCCTGGACCCGCCCAGGACCGCACTGGAACGCCCCGGACCACCCGGGACCGGCCTGGACCGCCCGGCACCGCCCCGGACAGCCCGGGACCGCCCGGGACCGCCCCCGGACCACCCGGGATCGCCCGGGACTGCCCGGGACAGCCCGGGCCGCCCGGGACCGCCCGGACCGCCCGGGACCGCCCCGGGACCGCCCGGGACCGCCACGGACCGCCCGGGACCGCCACGGCCGCCCGGGTCCGCCCGGGACTGCCCGGGACCGCCCGGGACCGCCCCAGACCGCCCAGGACCGCCCCGGACCGCCAGGAACCGCCACGGACCGCCCGGGACCGCCCTGGACTGCCCGGGACTGCCCTGGACCGCCCGGGACCGCCCGGGACCGCCCCGGACCGCCCAGGACCGCCCGTGACCGCCCGGGACCGCCCGCGACTGCCCGGGACCGCCCGGGACTGCCTGCGACCGCCCCGGACCGCCCGGGACCGCCCGGGACCGCCCCGGACCGCCCGGGACCGCCTGAGACCGCCCGGGACCGCCTGGGACCGCCCGGGAACGCCCGGGACTGCCCGGGACCGCCCGGGACCGCCCGTGACCGCCCGGGATCGCCCGGGACCGCCCGGGATCGCCCGGGACCGCCCGGGACCGCCCGGGACTGCCCCCGACCGCCCGGGACCGCCCCGGTCCGCCCGGGACCGCCCCGGACCGCGCGGGACCGCCCGGACTGCCCGGGACCGCCCCGGACCGCCCGGGACCGCCCCGGACCGCTCGGGACCGCCCGGGACGGCCCCAAACCGCCCGGACCGCCCGGGACCGCCCGAGACCGCCCAGGACCGCCCGGGACTGCCCGGGACCGCCCGGGACCGCCCCGGACCGCCCGGGACCGCCCCGGACCGCCCAAGACTGCCCCGGACCGCCCGGGACCGCCCCGGACCGCCCCGGACCGCCCTGGAACGCCCCGGACCACCCGGGACCGGCCTGGACCGCCCGGGACCGCCCCGGACCGCCCCGGACCGCCCGGGACCGCCCCGGACCGCCCAAGACCGCCCCGGACCGCCCGGGACCGCCCCGGACCGCCCGGACCGCCCGGGACCGCCCGGGACCGCCACGGACCGCCCGGGACCGCCCGGAACCGCCCGGGACCGCCCGGGACCGCCCGGGACCGCCCGGGACCGCCCCGGACCGCCCAGAACCGCCCCGGACCGCCCGGGACCGCTCCGGACCGCCCGGGACTGCCCTAGACCACCCGGGACTGCCCGGGACCGCCCTGGACCGCCCAGGACCACCCGGGACCGCCCGGGACCGCCCGGGACCGCCCGGGACTGCCCGGGACCGCCCGGGACTGCCTGGGACCGCCCGGGACCGCCCGGGACCGCCCGGGACCGCCCCGAACCGCCCGGAACCGCCCCGGACCGCCCGGGACCGCTCCGGACCGCCCGGGACTGCCCTGGACCACCCGGGACCGCCCGGGACCGCCCCGGACCGCCCGGGACCGCCCGGGACCGCCCGGGACCGCCCGGGACCGCCCGAGACTGCCCGGGACCGCCGGGACTGCCTGGGACCGCCCCGGACCGCCCGGGACCGCCCAGCACCGCCCCGGACAGCCCGGGACCGCCCGGGAACGCCCCGGACCACCCGGGATCGCCCGGGACCGCCCGGGACCGCCCGGGACCACCCGGGACCGCCCGGGACCGCCCCGGACCGCCCGGGACCGCCCGGGACCGCCCGGGACCGCCACAGACCGCCCGGGACCGCTCGGAACCGCCCGGGACCGCCTGGGACCGCCCGGGACCGCCCGGGACCGCCCCGGACCGCCCGGGACCGCCCCGGACCGCCAGGAACCGCCCCGGACCGCCCGGGATCGCCCTGGACCGCCCGGGACTGCCCTGGACCGCCCGGGACCGCCCGGGACCGCCCCGGACCGCCCGGGACCGCCCGGGACTGCCCGGGACCGCCCGGGACTGCCTGGGACCGCCCCGGACCGCCGGGACCGCCCGGGACTGCCCGGGACCGCCCGGGACCGCCCCAGACCGCCCAGGACCGCCCCGGACCGCCAGGAACCGCCACGGACCGCCCGGGACCGCCCTGGACCGCCCGGGACTGCCCTGGACCGCCCGGGACCGCCCGGGACCGCCCCGGACCGCCCAGGACCGCCCGTGACCGCCCGGGACCGGCCGCGACTGCCCGGGACCGCCCGGGACTGCCTGCGACCGCCCCGGACCGCCCGGGACCGCCCGGGACCGCCCCGGACCGCCCGGGACCGCCTGAGACCGCCCGGGACCGCCTGGGACCGCCCGGGAACGCCCGGGACTGCCCGGGACCGCCCGGGACCGCCCGGGACCGCCCGGGATCGCCCGGGACCGCCCGGGATCGCCCGGGACCGCCCGGGACCGCCCGGGACTGCCCCCGACCGCCCGGGACCGCCCCGGTCCGCCCGGGACCGCCCCGGACCGCGCGGGACCGCCCCGGACTGCCCGGGACCGCCCCGGACCGCCCGGGACCGCCCCGGACCGCTCGGGACCGCCCGGGACGGCCCCAAACCGCCCGGGACCGCCCGGGACCGCCCGAGACCGCCCAGGACCGCCCGGGACCGCCCGGGACCGCCCGGGACCGCCCCGGACCGCCCGGGACCGCCCCGGACCGCCCAAGACTGCCCCGGACCGCCCGGGACCGCCCCGGACCGCCCCGGACCGCCCTGGAACGCCCCGGACCACCCGGGACCGGCCTGGACCGCCCGGGACCGCCCCGGACCGCCCCGGACCGCCCGGGACCGCCCCGGACCGCCCAAGACCGCCCCGGACCGCCCGGGACCGCCCCGGACTGCCCGGGACCGCCCGGGACCGCCCGGGACCGCCACGGACCGCCCGGGACCGCCCGGAACCGCCCGGGACCGCCCGGGACCGCCCGGGACCGCCCGGGACCGCCCCGGACCGCCCAGAACCGCCCCGGACCGCCCGGGACCGCTCCTGACCGCCCGGGACTGCCCTAGACCACCCGGGACTGCCCGGGACCGCCCTGGACCGCCCAGGACCACCCGGGACCGCCCGGGACCGCCCGGGACCGCCCGGGACTGCCCGGGACCGCCCGGGATCGCCCGGGACCGCCCGGGATCGCCCGGGACCGCCCGGGACCGCCCGGGACTGCCCCCGACCGCCCGGGACCGCCCCGGTCCGCCCGGGACCGCCCCGGACCGCGCGGGACCGCCCCGGACTGCCCGGGACCGCCCGGACCGCCCGGGACCGCCCCGGACCGCTCGGGACCGCCCGGGACGGCCCCAAACCGCCCGGGACCGCCCGGGACCGCCCGAGACCGCCCAGGACCGCCCGGGACCGCCCGGGACCGCCCGGGACCGCCCCGGACAGCCCGGGACCGCCCCGGACCGCCCAAGACTGCCCCGGACCGCCCGGGACCGCCCCGGACCGCCCCGGACCGCCCTGGAACGCCCCGGACCACCCGGGACCGGCCTGGACCGCCCGGGACCGCCCCGGACCGCCCCGGACCGCCCGGGACCGCCCCGGACCGCCCAAGACCGCCCCGGACCGCCCGGGACCGCCCCGGACCGCCCGGGACCGCCCGGGACCGCCCGGGACCGCCACGGACCGCCCGGGACCGCCCGGAACCGCCCGGGACCGCCCGGGACCGCCCGGGACCGCCCGGGACCGCCCCGGACCGCCCAGAACCGCCCCGGACCGCCCGGGACCGCTCCGGACCGCCCGGGACTGCCCTAGACCACCCGGGACTGCCCGGGACCGCCCTGGACCGCCCAGGACCACCCGGGACCGCCCGGGACCGCCCGGGACCGCCCGGGACTGCCCGGGACCGCCCGGGACTGCCTGGGACCGCCCGGGACCGCCCGGGACCGCCCGGGACCGCCCCGAACCGCCCGGAACCGCCCCGGACCGCCCGGGACCGCTCCGGACCGCCCGGGACTGCCCTGGACCACCCGGGACCGCCCGGGACCGCCCCGGACCGCCCGGGACCGCCCGGGACCGCCCGGGACCGCCCGGGACCGCCCGAGACTGCCCGGGACCGCCGGGACTGCCTGGGACCGCCCCGGACCGCCCGGGACCGCCCAGCACCGCCCCGGACAGCCCGGGACCGCCCGGGAACGCCCCGGACCACCCGGGATCGCCCGGGACCGCCCGGGACCGCCCGGGACCACCCGGGACCGCCCGGGACCGCCCCGGACCGCCCGGGACCGCCCGGGACCGCCCAGGACCGCCACAGACCGCCCGGGACCGCTCGGAACCGCCCGGGACCGCCTGGGACCGCCCGGGACCGCCCGGGACCGCCCCGGACCGCCCGGGACCGCCCCGGACCGCCAGGAACCGCCCCGGACCGCCCGGGATCGCCCTGGACCGCCCGGGACTGCCCTGGACCGCCCGGGACCGCCCGGGACCGCCCCGGACCGCCCGGGACCGCCCGGGACTGCCCGGGACCGCCCGGGACTGCCTGGGACCGCCCCGGACCGCCCGGGACCGCCCGGGACTGCCCGGGACCGCCCGGGACCGCCCCAGACCGCCCAGGACCGCCCCGGACCGCCAGGAACCGCCACGGACCGCCCGGGACCGCCCTGGACCGCCCGGGACTGCCCTGGACCGCCCGGGACCGCCCGGGACCGCCCCGGACCGCCCAGGACCGCCCGTGACCGCCCGGGACCGGCCGCGACTGCCCGGGACCGCCCAGGACTGCCTGCGACCGCCCCGGACCGCCCGGGACCGCCCGGGACCGCCCCGGACCGCCCGGGACCGCCTGAGACCGCCCGGGACCGCCTGGGACCGCCTGGGAACGCCCGGGACTGCCCGGGACCGCCCGGGACCGCCCGGGACCGCCCGGGATCGCCCGGGACCGCCCGGGATCGCCCGGGACCGCCCGGGACCGCCCGGGACTGCCCCCGACCGCCCGGGACCGCCCCGGTCCGCCCGGGACCGCCCCGGACCGCGCGGGACCGCCCCGGACTGCCCGGGACCGCCCCGGACCGCCCGGGACCGCCCCGGACCGCTCGGGACCGCCCGGGACGGCCCCAAACCGCCCGGGACCGCCCGGGACCGCCCGAGACCGCCCAGGACCGCCCGGGACCGCCCGGGACCGCCCGGGACCGCCCCGGACCGCCCGGGACCGCCCCGGACCGCCCAAGACTGCCCCGGACCGCCCGGGACCGCCCCGGACCGCCCCGGACCGCCCTGGAACGCCCCGGACCACCCGGGACCGGCCTGGACCGCCCGGGACCGCCCCGGACCGCCCCGGACCGCCCGGGACCGCCCCGGACCGCCCAAGACCGCCCCGGACCGCCCGGGACCGCCCCGGACCGCCCGGGACCGCCCGGGACCGCCCGGGACCGCCACGGACCGCCCGGGACCGCCCGGAACCGCCCGGGACCGCCCGGGGACCGCCCGGGACCGCCCGGGACCGCCCCGGACCGCCCAGAACCGCCCCGGACCGCCCGGGACCGCTCCGGACCGCCCGGGACTGCCCTAGACCACCCGGGACTGCCCGGGACCGCCCTGGACCGCCCAGGACCACCCGGGACCGCCCGGGACCGCCCGGGACCGCCCGGGACTGCCCGGGACCGCCCGGGACTGCCTGGGACCGCCCGGGACCGCCCGGGACCGCCCGGGACCGCCCCGAACCGCCCGGAACCGCCCCGGACCGCCCGGGACCGCTCCGGACCGCCCGGGACTGCCCTGGACCACCCGGGACCGCCCGGGACCGCCCCGGACCGCCCGGGACCGCCCGGGACCGCCCGGGACCGCCCGGGACCGCCCGAGACTGCCCGGGACCGCCGGGACTGCCTGGGACCGCCCCGGACCGCCCGGGACCGCCCAGCACCGCCCCGGACAGCCCGGGACCGCCCGGGAACGCCCCGGACCACCCGGGATCGCCCGGGACCGCCCGGGACCGCCCGGGACCACCCGGGACCGCCCGGGACCGCCCCGGACCGCCCGGGACCGCCCGGGACCGCCCGGGACCGCCACGGACCGCCCGGACCGCCCGGAACCGCCCGGGACCGCCCGGGACCGCCCGGGACCGCCCGGGACTGCCCCGGACCGCCCGGGACCCGCCCCGGACCGCCAGGAACCGCCCCGGACCGCCCGGGATCGCCCTGGACCGCCCGGGACTGCCCTGGACCGCCCGGGACCGCCCGGGACCGCCCCGGACCGCCCGGGACCGCCCGGGACTGCCCGGGACCGCCCGGGACTGCCTGGGACCGCCCCGGACCGCCCGGGACCGCCCGGGACCGCCCCGGACCGCCCGGGACCGCCCGGGACCGCCCGGGACCGACCGGGACCGCCCGGGACCGCCCGGGACCGCCCGGGACTGCCCGGGACCGCCCTGGACCGCCCGGGACCGCCCGGGACCGCCCGGGACCGCCCGGGACCGCCCGGGACCGGCCCAGACCGCCCGGGACCGCCCCGGAACGCCCCGGACCGCCCGGGACCGCCCTGGACCGCCCGGGACTGCCCCGGACCGCCCGGGACCGCCCGGGACCGCCCCGGACCGCCCCGGACTGCCCTGGAACGCCCCGGACCACCCGGGACCGGCCTGGACCGCCCGGGACCGCCCCGGACCGCCCCGGACCGCCCGGGACCGCCCCGGACCGCCCAAGACCGCCCCGGACCGCCCGGGACCGCCCCGGACCGCCCGGGACCGCCCGGGACCGCCCGGGACCGCCACGGACCGCCCGGGACCGCCCGGAACCGCCCGGGACCGCCCAGGACCGCCCGGGACCGCCCGGGACCGCCCGGGACCGCCCGGGACCGCCCCGGACCGCCCAGAACCGCCCCGGACCGCCCGGGACCGCTCCGGACCGCCCGGGACTGCCCTAGACCACCCGGGACCGCCCGGGACCGCCCTGGACCGCCCGGGACCGCCCGGGACCGCCCGGGACCTCCCGGGACCGCCTGGGACTGCCCGGGACCGCCCGGGACCGCCCGGGACCGCCCGGGACCGCCCGGGACCGGCCCAGACCGCCCGGGACTGCCCCGGACCGCCCGGGACCGCCCCGGACCGCCCGGGACCGCCCGGGTCCGCCCGGGACCGCCCGGGACCACCCGGGACCGCCCGGTACCGCCCTGGACCGCCCGGGACCGCACTGGAACGCCCCGGACCACCCGGGACCGGCCTGGACCGCCCGGGACCGCCCCGGAACGCCCCGGACCGCCCGGGAACGCCCCGGACCGCCCGGGACTGCCCCGGACCGCCCGGGACCGCCCCGGACCGTCCCGGACTGCCCTGGAACGCCCCGGACCACCCGGGACCGGCCTGGACCGCCCGGGACCGCCCGGACCGCCCCGGACCGCCCGGGACCGCCCCGGACCGCCCAAGACCGCCCCGGACCGCCCGGGACCGCCCCGGACCGCCCGGGACCGCCCGGGACCGCCCGGGACCGCCACGGACCGCCCGGGACCGCCCGGAACCGCCCGGGACCGCCCGGGACCGCCCGGGACCGCCCGGGACCGCCCGGGACCGCCCGGGACCGCCCCGGACCGCCCAGAACCGCCCCGGACCGCCCGGGACCGCTCCGGACCGCCCGGGACTGCCCTAGACCACCCGGGACCGCCCGAGACCGCCCTGGACCGCCCGGGACCGCCCGGGACCGCCCGGGACCGCCCGGGACCGCCCGGGACTGCCCGGGACCGCCCGGGACTGCCTGGGACCGCCCGGGACCGCCCGGGACCGCCCGGGACCGCCCCGAACCGCCCGGAACCGCCCCGGACCGCCCGGCACCGCTCCGGACCGCCCGGGACTGCCCTGGACCACCCGGGACCGCCCGGGACCGCCCTGGACCGCCCGGGACCGCCCGGGACCGCCCGGGACCGCCCGGGACCGCCCGAGACTGCACGGGACCGCCCGGGACTGCCTGGGACCGCCCCGGACCGCCCGGGACCGCCCAGCACCGCCCCGGACAGCCCGGGACCGCCCGGGACCGCCCCGGACCACCCGGGATCGCCCGGGACCGCCCGGGACCGCCCGGGACCACCCGGGACCGCCCGGGACCGCCCGGGACCGCCCCGGACCGCCCGGGACCGCCCGGGACCGCCCGGGACCGCCACGGACCGCCCGGGACCGCCCGGGACCGCCCGGGACCGCCCGGGACCGCCCGGGACCGCCCGGGACCGCCCGGGACCGCCCCGGACCGCCAGGAACCGCCCCGGACCGCCCGGGACCGCCCTGGACCGCCCGGGACTGCCCTGGACCACCCCGGGACCGCCCGGGACCGCCCCGGACCGCCCGGGACCGCCCGGGACCGCCCGGGACCGCCCGGGACTGACCGGGACCGCCCGGGACTGCCTGGGACCGCCCCGGACCGCCCGGGACCGCCCGGGACCGCCCGGACCGCCCGGGACCGCCCGGGACCGCCCGGGACCGACCGGACCGCCCGGGACCGCCCGGGACCGCCCGGACCGCCCGGGACCGCCCTGGACCGCCCGGGACCGCCCGGGACCGCATCGGGCCGCCCGGGACCGCCCGGGACCGCCCGCGGACCGCCCGGGACCGCCCGGGACCGCCCGGGATCGCCGGGACCGCCCGGGACCGCCCCGGACCGCCCGGGACCGCCTCAGACCGCCCGGAACCGCCCCGGACCTCCCGGGACTGCCCGGGACCGCCCGGGACCGCCCGGGACCGCCAGGGATCGCCCGAGACCGCCCGGGACCGCCCGGGACCGCCCCGGACCGCCCGGGACCGCCCAGGACCACCCCAGACCGCCCGAGACCGCCCGGGACCACCTGGGACCACCCGGGACCGCGCGGGACCGCCCGCGACCACCCGGGACCGCCCGGGACTGCCCGGGACCGCCATGGACCGCCAGGGACCACCCTGGAACGCCGGGACCGCCTGGGACCGCCCAGGACCGCCCGAGACCGCCCGGGACCACCCGGGACCGTCTGGACCGTCTGGGACCGCCCGGGATCACACGGGACCGCCCGGGACCGCCCCGGACCGCCCGGGACCGCCCCGGACCACCTGGGACCGCCCGGACCTCCCGCGACCGCCCGGGACCGCCCGGGACCGCCCGGGACCGCCCGGGATCGCCCGGACCGCCCGGCACCGCCCGGGACCGCCCGGGACCGCCCGGGACCGCCCGGGACCGCCCCGGACCGCCCGGGACCGCCCGGGACCGCCCCAGACCGCCCGGGACCGCACGGGACCGCCTGGGACCACCCGGGACCGCCCGGGACCGCCCGGGACCACCCGGGACCGCCCGGGACCGCCCGGGACCGCCCTGGACCGCCAGGGACCGCCCTGGAACGCCCGGGAACGCCTGGGACCGCCCGGGACCGCCCGAGACCGCCCTCGACCGCCCGGGACCGTCTGGACCGTCTGGGACCGCTCGGGATCACCCGGGACTGCCTGGGGACCGCCCCGGACCGCCCGGGACCGCCCGGACCGCCCGGACCGCCCGGGACCACCCTGGACCGCCCGGGACCGCCCCGGACCGCCCGCGACCGCCCCAGACCACCCGGGACCGCCCCAGACTGCCCGGGACCGCCCCGGATCGCCCAGGACCGCCCCAGACCGCCCGGGACCGCCCCGGACCGCCCGGGACCGCCCTGGACCGGCCGGGGACCGCCCGGGACCGCCCGGAACCGCCCGGGACCACCCGGGACCGCCCCGGACCGCCCGGGACCGCCCGGGACCGCCCGCGACCGCCCGGGACCGCCCGGGACCGCCCGGGATCGCCCGCAACCGCCCGGGACCGCCTGGGACCGCCCGGGACCGCCCGGGACTGCCCGGGACTGCCCTGGGCCGCCCGGGACCGCCTGGGACCGCCCGCGACCGCCCGGGACCACCCGGGACCGCCCGGGATCGCCCGGACCGCCCGGGACCGCCCGGGACCGCCCCGGACCGCCCGGGACCGCCTCGGACCGCCCGGGACCGCGCCGGACGTCCCGGGACCGCCCGGGACCGCCCGGGACCGCCCGGGACCGCCCTGGACCGCCAGGGACCGCCCTGGAACGCCCGGGACCGCCTGGGACCGCCCGGGATCGCCCGAGACCACCCGGGACCGTCTGGACCGTCTGGGACCGCCCGGGATCACACGGGACTGCCCGGGACCGCCCCGGACCGCCCGGGACCGCCCCGGACCGCCCGGGACCACCCCGGACCGCCCGGGACCGCCCCGGACCGCCCGGGACCGCCCCAGACCGCCCGGGACCGCCCCAGACTGCCCGGGACTGCCCCGGACCGCCCGGGACCGCCCCGGACCGCCCGGGACCGCCCCAGGACTGCCCGGGACCGCCCCGACCGCCCGGGACCGCCCCGGACCGCCCGGGACCACCCCGGACCGCCCGGGACCGCCCCGGACCGCCCGGGACCGCCCCAGACCGCCCGGGACCGCCCCAGGACTGCCCGGACCGCCCAGGACCGCCCCGGACCGCCCGGGACCGCCCGGGACCGCCCGAGACCGCCCCGGACCGCCCGGGTCCGCCCGGTACCGCCCCGGATTGCCCCGGACTGCCCGGGACCACCCAGGACCGCCCGGCACCGCCCGGGACCGCCCGGGAGCGCCCGGGACCGCCCGGACCGCCCCGGCCGGACCCGCCCGGGACCGCCCGGGACCGCCCGGGATCGCCCGGGACCGCCCGGACCGCCCGGGACCGCCCCGGACCGCCCGGGATCGCCCGGGATCGCCCCGGGCCGCCCGGGACCGCCCGGGACCGCCTGCGACCGCCCGGACCGCCCGGGACCGCCCGGGATCGCCCGGGATCGCCCGGGACCGCCCCAGACCGCCCGGGACCGCCCGGGACCGCCTGGGACCACCCGGGACCGCCCGGGACCGCCCGGGACCGCCCAGGACCGCCCGTGACCGCCGGGACCGCCCGGGACCGCCCGGGACCACCTCGGACCGCCCAAGACCGCCCAGGACCGCCCGGGACCGCCCAGGACCGCCCAGGACCGCCCGGGACCGCCCGCGACCGCCTGGGACCGCCCGGGACCGCCCCGGACCGCCACGGATTGCCCGGGACCGCCCGGGACCGCGCGGGACCGCCCGGGACCGCCCTGGCCCGCCCCGGACCGCCCGGGACTGCCCCGGACCATCCGGGACCGCCCGGGACCGACTCGGACCACCCGGGACCGCCCCGGGACCGCCCGGGACCGCCCGGGACCGCCCTGGACCGCCAGGGACCGCCCTGGAACGCCCGGGACTGCCTGGGACCGCCCGGGACCGCCCGAGACCGCCCGGGACCACCCAGGACCATCTGGACCGTCTGGGACCGCCCGGGATCACACGGGACCGCCCGGACCGCCCGGACCGCCCGGGACCGCCCCGGACCGCCCGGGACCACCCCGGACCGCCCGCGACCGCCCCGAACCGCCCGGGACCGCCCCAGACCGCCCGGGACCGCCCCAGACTGCCCGGGACCGCCCCGGACCGCCCAGGTCCGCCCGGACCGCCCGGGACCGCCCGGGACCGCCCAGTACCGCCACGGACCGCCCGGGACCGCCCGGGACCGCCCCGGGCCGCCCGGACCGCCCGGGACCGCCCGCGACCGCCCAGGACCGCCCGGGACCGCCCGAGATCGCCCGGGACCGCCCGGGACCGCCCGGGACCGCCCCGGACTGCCCGGGACCGCCTCGGACCGCCCGGGATTGCCCCGGACCTCCCGGGACCGCCCAGGACCGCCCGAGACCGCCCGGGACCACCCGGGACCGTCTGGACCGTCTGGGACCGCCCGGGATCCACGGGACCGTCCGGGACCGCCCCGGACCGCCCGGGACCGCCCCCGGACCACCTGGGACCGCCCCGGACCTCCCGCGACCGCCCGGGACCGCCCGGGACCGCCCGGGACCGCCCGGGATCGCCCGGGACCGCCCGGCACCGCCCGGGACCGCCCGGGACCGCCCGGGACCGCCCAGGACCGCCCGTGACCGCCGGGACCGCCCGGGACCGCCCGGGACCACCCCGGGGACCGCCCAAGACCGCCCAGGACCGCCCGGGACCGCCCAGGACCGCCCGGGGACCGCCCGGGACCGCCCGCGGACCGCCTGGGACCGCCCGGACCGCCCCGGACCGCCACGGATTGCCCGGGACCGCCCGGGACCGCGCGGGACCGCCCGGGACCGCCTGGCCCGCCCCGGACCGCCGGGACTGCCCCGGACCATCCGGGACCGCCCGGGACCGACTCGGACCACCCGGGACCGCCCGGGACCGCCCGCGACCGCCCGGGACCGCCCTGGACCGCCAGGGACCGCCCTGGAACGCCCGGGACCGCCTGGGACCGCCCGGGACCGCCCCGAGACCGCCCGGACCACCCAGGACCATCTGGACCGTCTGGGACCGCCCGGGGATCACACGGGACCGCCCGGGACCGCCCCGGACCGCCCGGACCGCCCCGGACCGCCCGGGACCACCCCGGACCGCCCGCGACCGCCCCGAACCGCCCGGGACCGCCCCAGACCGCCCGGGACCGCCCCAGACTGCCCGGGACCGCCCCGGACCGCCCAGGTCCGCCCCGGACCGCCCGGGACCGCCCGGGACCGCCCAGGACCGCCACGGACCGCCCGGGACCGCCCGGGACCGCCCGGGCCGCCGGGGACCGCCCGGACCGCCCGCGACCGCCCAGGACCGCCCGGGACCGCCCGAGATCGCCCGGGACCGCCCGGGACCGCCCCGGGACCGCCCCGGACGGCCCGGGACCGCCTCGGACCGCCCGGGATTGCCCGGACCTCCCGGGACCGCCCAGGACCGCCCGAGACCGCCCGGGACCACCCGGGACGGTCTGGACCGTCTGGGACCGCCCGGGATCACACGGGACCGTCCGGGACCGCCCCGGACCGCCCGGGACCGCCCCGGACCACCTGGGACCGCCCCGGACCTCCCCCGACCGCCCGGGACCGCCCGGGACCGCCCGGGACCGCCCGGGATCGCCCGGGACCGCCCGGCACCGCCCGGGACCGCCCGGGACCACCCTGGACTGCCCGGGACCGCCCCGGACCGCCCGCGACCGCCCCAGACCACCCGGGACCGCCCCAGACTGCCCGGGACCGCCCCGGGATCGCCCAGGACCGCCCCAGACCGCCCGGGACCGCCCCGGACCGCCCGGGACCGCCCTGGACCGGCCGGGTCCGCCCGGTACCGCCCCGAACCGCCCCGGACCGCCCGGGACCGCCCAGGACCGCCCGGGACCGCCCGGGACCGCCCGGAACCGCCCGGGACCACCCGGGACCGCCCCGGACCGCCCGGGACCGCCCGGGACCGCCCGCGACCGCCCGGGACCGCCCGGGACCGCCCGGGATCGCCCGGGACCGCCCGGGAGCGCCCGGGACCGCCCGGGACCGCCCGGGACCGCCCGGGACTGCCCTGGGCCGCCCGGGACCGCCTGGGACCGCCCGCGACCGCCCGGGACCGCCCGGGACCGCCCGGGATCGCCCGGGACCGCCCGGGACCGCCCGGGACCGCCCGGACCGCCCGGGACCGCCTCGGACCGCCCGGGACCGCGCCGGACCTCCCGGGACCGCCCGGGACCGCCCGGGACCGCCCGGGACCGCCCAGGATCGCCCGGGACCGCCCCGGCACCGCCCGGGACCGCCCGGGACCGCCCGGGACTGCCCGGGACCGCCCCGGACCGCCCGGGACCGCCCGGGACCGCCTGGGACCACCCGGGACCGCCCGCGACCGCCCGGGACCGCCCGGGACCGCCCGGGACCGCCCGGGACCCCCTGGACCGCCAGGGACCGCCCTGGAACGCCCGGGACCGCCTGGGACCGCCCGGGATCGCCCGAGACCACCCGGGACCACCCGGGGACCGTCTGGACCGTCCTGGGACCGCCCGGGATCACACGGGACTGCCCGGGACCGCCCCGGACCGCCCGGGACCGCCCCCGGACCGCCCGGGACCACCCCGGACCGCCCGGGACCGCCCCGGACCGCCCGGGACCGCCCCAGACCGGCCGGGACCGCCCCAGACTGCCCGGGACTGCCCCGGACCGCCCAGGACCGCCCCGACCGCCCAGGGACCGCCCGGGACCGCCCGAGACCGCCCCGGACCGCCCGGGTCCGCCCGGTACCGCCCCGGATTGCCCCGGACTGCCCGGGACCGCCCAGGACCGCCCGGGACCGCCCGGGACCGACCGGGAGCGCCCGGGACCGCCCGGACCGCCCCGGACCGCCCGGGACCGCCCGGGACCGCCCGGGACCGCCCGGGACCGCCGGGATCGCCCGGGACCGCCCGGGACCGCCCGGGACCGCCCCGGACCGCCCGGGATCGCCCGGGATCGCCCCGGGCCGCCCGGGGACCGCCCGGGACCGCCTGCGACCGCCCGGGACCGCCCGGGACCGCCCGGGATCGCCCGGGATCGCCCGGGACCGCCCCAGACCGCCCGGGACCGCCCGGGACCGCCTGGGACCACCCGGGACCGCCCGGGACCGCCCGGGACCGCCCAGGACCGCCCGTGACCGCCCGGGACCGCCCGGGACCGCCCGGGACCACCCCGGACCGCCCGGGACCGCCCAGGAGCCGCCCGGGACCGCCCAGGACCGCCCGGGACCGCCCGGGACCGCCCGGGACCGCCCGAGACCGCCCCGGACCGCCCGGGGTCCGCCCGGTACCGCCCCGGATTGCCCCGGACTGCCCGGGACCGCCCAGGACCGCCCGGGACCGCCCGGGACCGCCCGGGAGCGCCCGGGACCGCCCGGGACCGCCCCGGACCGCCCGGGACCGCCCGGGACCGCCCGGGACCGCCCGGGACCGCCCGGGATCGCCCGGGACCGCCCGGGACCGCCCGGGACCGCCCCGGACCGCCCGGGATCGCCCGGGATCGCCCCGGGCCGCCCGGGACCGCCCGGGACTGCCTGCGACCGCCCGGGACCGCCCGGGACCGCCCGGGATCGCCCGGGATCGCCCGGGACCGCCCCAGACCGCCCGGGACCGCCCGGGACCGCCTGGGACCACCGGACCGCCCGGGACCGCCCGGGACCGCCCAGGACCGCCCGTGACCGCCCGGGACCGCCCGGGACCGCCCGGGACCACCCCGGACCGCCCGGGACCGCCCAGGACCGCCCGGGACCGCCCAGGACCGCCCGGGACCGCCCGGGACCGCCCGCGACCGCCTGGGACCGCCCGGGACCGCCCGGGACCGCCCCGGACCACCTGGGACCGCCCGGACCTCCCGCGACCGCCCGGGACCGCCCGGGACCGCCCGGGACCGCCCGGGATCGCCCGGGACCGCCCGGCACCGCCCGGGACCGCCCGGGACCGCCCGGGACCGCCCAGGACCGCCCGTGACCGCCGGGACCGCCCGGGACCGCCCGGGACCACCCCGGACCGCCCAAGACCGCCCAGGACCGCCCGGGACCGCCCAGGACCGCCCGGGACCGCCCGGACCGCCCGCGACCGCCTGGGACCGCCCGGGACCGCCCCGGACCGCCACGGATTGCCCGGGACCGCCCGGGACCGCGCGGGACCGCCCGGGACCGCCCTGGCCCGCCCCGGACCGCCCGGGACTGCCCCGGACCATCCCGGGACCGCCCGGGACCGACTCGGACCACCCGGGACCGCCCGGGACCGCCCGCGACCGCCCGGGACCGCCCCTGGACCGCCAGGGACCGCCCTGGAACGCCCGGGACCGCCTGGGACCGCCCGGGACCGCCCGAGACCGCCCGGGACCACCCAGGACCATCTGGACCGTCTGGGACCGCCCGGGATCACACGGGACCGCCCGGGACCGCCCCGGACCGCCCGGGAACCGCCCCGGACCGCCCGGGACCACCCCGGACCGCCCGCGACCGCCCCGAACCGCCCGGGACCGCCCCAGACCGCCCGGGACCGCCCCAGACTGCCCGGGACCGCCCCGGACCGCCCAGGTCCGCCCCGGACCGCCCGGGACCGCCCGGGACCGCCCAGGACCGCCACGGACCGCCCGGGACCGCCCGGGACCGCCCCGGGCCGCCCGGGACCGCCCGGGACCGCCCGCGACCGCCCAGGACCGCCCGGGACCGCCCGAGATCGCCCGGGACCGCCGGGACCGCCCGGGACTGCCCCGGACGGCCCGGGACCGCCTCGGACCGCCCGGGATGCCCCGGACCTCGCGGCCCAGGACCGCCCGAGACCGCCCGGGACCACCCGGGACGGTCTGGACCGTCTGGGACCGCCCGGGATCACACGGGACCGTCCGGGACCGCCCCGGACCGCCCGGGACCGCCCCGGACCACCTGGGACCGCCCCGGACCTCCCCCGACCGCCCGGGACCGCCCGGGACCGCCCGGGACCGCCCGGGATCGCCCGGGACCGCCCGGCACCGCCCGGGACCGCCCGGGACCGCCCGGGACCGCCCGGGACCGCCCCGGACCGCCCGGGACCGCCCGGGACCGCCCCAGACCGCCCGGGACCGCACGGGACCGCCTGGGACCACCCGGGACCGCCCGGGACCGCCCGGGACCGCCCGGGACCGCCCGGGACCGCCCGGGACCGCCCTGGACCGCCAGGGACCGCCCTGGAACGCCCGGGAACGCCTGGGACCGCCCGGGACCGCCCGAGACCGCCCTCGACCGCCCGGGACCGTCTGGACCGTCTGGGACCGCTCGGGATCACACGGGACTGCCCGGGACCGCCCCGGACCGCCCCAAACCGCCCGGGACCGCACCGGACCGCCCGGGACCGCCCGGGACCACCCTGGACCGCCCGGGACCGCCCCGGACCGCCCGCGACCGCCCCAGACCACCCGGGACCGCCCCAGACTGCCCGGGACCGCCCCGGATCGCCCAGGACCGCCCCAGACCGCCCGGGACCGCCCCGGACCGCCCGGGACCGCCCTGGACCGGCCGGGTCCGCCCGGTACCGCCCCGAACCGCCCCGGACCGCCCGGGACCGCCCAGGACCGCCCGGGACCGCCCGGGACCGCCCGGAACCGCCCGGGACCACCCGGGACCGCCCCGGACCGCCCGGGACCGCCCGGGACCGCCCGCGACCGCCCGGGACCGCCCGGGACCGCCCGGGATCGCCCGGGACCGCCCGGGACCGCCCGGGACCGCCCGGGACCGCCCGGGACCGCCCGGGACCGCCCGGGACTGCCCTGGGCCGCCCGGGACCGCCTGGGACCGCCCGCGACCGCCCGGGACCGCCCGGGACCGCCCGGGATCGCCCGGGACCGCCCGGGACCGCCTCGGACCGCCCGGGACCGCGCCGGACCTCCCGGGACCGCCCGGGACCGCCCGGGACCGCCCGGGACCGCCCAGGATCGCCCGGGACCGCCCGGCACCGCCCGGGACCGCCCGGGACCGCCCGGGACTGCCCGGGACCGCCCCGGACCGCCCGGGACCGCCCGGGACCGCCTGGGACCACCCGGGACCCGCCCGCGACCGCCCGGGACCGCCCGGGGACCGCCCGGGACCGCCCGGGGACGCCCTGGACCGCCAGGGACCGCCCTGGAACGCCCGGGACCGCCTGGGACCGCCCGGGATCGCCCGAGACCACCCGGGACCACCCGGGACCGTCTGGACCGTCTGGGACCGCCCGGGATCACACGGGACTGCCCGGGACCGCCCCGGACCGCCCGGGACCGCCCCGGACCGCCCGGGACCACCCCGGACCGCCCGGGACCGCCCCGGACCGCCCGGGACCGCCCCAGACCGGCCGGGACCGCCCCAGACTGCCCGGGACTGCCCCGGACCGCCCAGGACCGCCCCGGACCGCCCGGGACCGCCCGGGACCGCCCGAGACCGCCCCGGACCGCCCGGGTCCGCCCGGTACCGCCCCGGATTGCCCCGGACTGCCCGGGACCGCCCAGGACCGCCCGGGACCGCCCGGGACCGCCCGGGAGCGCCCGGACTGCCCGGACCGCCCCGGACCGCCCGGGACCGCCCGGGACCGCCCGGGACCGCCCGGGACCGCCCGGGATCGCCCGGGACCGCCCGGGACCGCCCGGGACCGCCCCGGACCGCCCGGGATCGCCCGGGATCGCCCCGGGCCGCCCGGGACCGCCCGGGACCGCCTGCGACCGCCCGGGACCGCCCGGGACCGCCCGGGATCGCCCGGGATCGCCCGGGACCGCCCCAGACCGCCCGGGACCGCCCGAGACCGCCTGGGACCACCCGGGACCGCCCGGGACCGCCCGGGACCGCCCAGGACCGCCCGTGACCGCCCGGGACCGCCCGGGACCGCCCGGGACCACCCCGGACCGCCCGGGACCGCCCAGGACCGCCCGGGACCGCCCAGGACCGCCCGGGACCGCCCGGGACCGCCCGGGACCGCCCGAGACCGCCCCGGACCGCCCGGGTCCGCCCGGTACCGCCCCGGATTGCCCCGGACTGCCCGGGACCGCCCAGGACCGCCCGGGACCGCCCGGGACCGCCCGGGAGCGCCCGGGACCGCCCGGGACCGCCCCGGACCGCCCGGGACTGCCCGGGACCGCCCGGGACCGCCCGGGACCGCCCGGGATCGCCCGGGACCGCCCGGGACCGCCCGGGACCGCCCCGGACCGCCCGGGATCGCCCGGGATCGCCCCGGGCCGCCCGGGACCGCCCGGGACCGCCTGCGACCGCCCGGGACCGCCCGGGACCGCCCGGGATCGCCCGGGATCGCCCGGGACCGCCCCAGACCGCCCGGGACCGCCCGGGACCGCCTGGGACCACCCGGGACCGCCCGGGACCGCCCGGGACCCGCCCAGGACCGCCCGTGACCGCCCGGGACCGCCCGGGACCGCCCGGGACCACCCCGGACCGCCCGGGACCGCCCAGGACTGCCCGGGACCGCCCAGGATCGCCCGGGACCGCCCGGGACCGCCCGCGACCGCCTGGGACCGCCCGGGCCGCCCCGGACCGCCACAAATTGCCCAGGACCGCCCGGGACCGCACGGGACCGCCCGGGACCGCCCTGGACCGCCCCGGACCGCCCGGGACTGCCCCGGACCATCCGGGACCGCCCGGGACCGACTCGGACCACCCGGGACCGCCCGGGACCGCCCGGGACCGCCGGGACCGCCCTGGACCGCCAGGGACCGCCCTGGAACGCCCGGGACCGCCTGGGACCGCCCGGGACCGCCCCGGGACCGCCCGGGACCGCCCGGGACCGCCCAGACCGCCCGGGACCGCACGGGACCGCCTGGGACCACCCGGGACCGCCCGGGACCGCCCGGGACCGCCCGGGACCGCCCGGGACCGCCCGGGACCGCCCTGGACCGCCAGGGACCGCCCTGGAACGCCCGGGAACGCCTGGGACCGCCCGGGACCGCCCGAGACCGCCCTCGACCGCCCGGGACCGTCTGGACCGTCTGGGACCGCTCGGGATCACACGGGACTGCCCGGGACCGCCCCAGACCGCCCGGGACCGCCCCGGACCGCCCAGGACCGCCCGGGACCACCCTGGACCGCCCGGGACCGCCCCGGACCGCCCGCGACCGCCCCAGACCACCCGGGACCGCCCCAGACTGCCCGGGACCGCCCCGGATCGCCCAGGACCGCCCCAGACCGCCCGGGACCGCCCCGGACCGCCCGGGACCGCCCTGGACCGGCCGGGTCCGCCCGGTACCGCCCCGGACCGCCCCGGACCGCCCGGGACCGCCCAGGACCGCCCGGGACCGCCCGGGACCGCCCGGAACCGCCCGGGACCACCCGGGACCGCCCCGGACCGCCCGGGACCGCCCGGACCGCCCGCGACCGCCCGGGACCGCCCGGGACCGCCCGGGATCGCCCGGGACCGCCCGGGACCGCCCGGGACCGCCCGGGACCGCCCGGGACCGCCCGGGACTGCCCTGGGCCGCCCGGGACCGCCTGGGACCGCCCGCGACCGCCCGGGACCGCCCGGGACCGCCCGGGATCGCCCGGGACCGCCCGGGACCGCCTGGGACCGCCCCGGACCGCCCGGGACCGCCTCGGACCGCCCGGGACCGCGCCGGACCTCCCGGGACCGCCCGGGACCGCCCGGGACCGCCCGGGACCGCCCAGGATCGCCCGGGACCGCCCGGCACCGCCCGGGACCGCCGGGAACGCCCGGGACTGCCCGGGACCGCCCCGGACCGCCCGGGACCGCCCGGGACCGCCTGGGACCACCCGGGACCGCCCGCGACCGCCCGGGACCGCCCGGGACCGCCCGGGACCGCCCGGGACCGCCCTGGACCGCCAGGGACCGCCCTGGAACGCCCGGGACCGCCTGGGACCGCCCGGGATCGCCCGAGACCACCCGGGACCACCCGGGACCGTCTGGACCGTCTGGGACCGCCCGGGATCACACGGGACTGCCCGGGACCGCCCCGGACCGCCCGGGACCGCCCCGGACCGCCCGGGACCACCCCGGACCGCCCGGGACCGCCCCGGACCGCCCGGGACCGCCCCAGACCGGCCGGGACCGCCCCAGACTGCCCGGGACTGCCCCGGACCCCCCAGGACCGCCCCGGACCGCCCGGGACCGCCCGGGACCGCCCGAGACCGCCCCGGACCGCCCGGGTCCGCCCGGTACCGCCCCGGATTGCCCCGGACTGCCCGGGACCGCCCAGGACCGCCCGGGACCGCCCGGGACCGCCCGGGAGCGCCCGGGACCGCCCGGGACCGCCCGGGACCGCCCGGGACCGCCCGGGACCGCCCGGGACCGCCCGGGATCGCCCGGGACCGCCCGGGACCGCCCGGGACCGCCCCGGACCGCCCCGGGATCGCCCGGGATCGCCCCGGGCCGCCCGGGACCGCCCGGGACCGCCTGCGACCGCCCGGGACCGCCCGGGACCGCCCGGGATCGCCCGGGATCGCCCGGGACCGCCCCAGACCGCCCGGGACCGCCCGGGACCGCCTGGGACCACCCGGGACCGCCCGGGACCGCCCGGGACCGCCCAGGACCGCCCGTGACCGCCCGGGACCGCCCGGGACCGCCCGGGACCACCCCGCACCGCCCGGGACCGCCCAGGACCGCCCGGGACCGCCCAGGACCGCCCGGGACCGCCCGGGACCGCCCGCGACCGCCTGGGACCGCCCGGGACCGCGCCGGACCGCCACGGATTGCCCGGGACCGCCCGGGACCGCGCGGGACCGCCCGGGACCGCCCTGGACCGCCCCGGACCGCCCGGGACTGCCCCGGACCATCCGGGAACGCCCGGACGACTCGGACCACCCGGGACCGCCCGGGCCGGACCGCCCGGGACCGCCCGGGACCGCCCTGGACCGCCAGGGACCGCCCTGGAACGCCCGGGACCGCCTGGGACCGCCCGGGACCGCCCGAGACCGCCCGGGACCACCCAGGACCATCTGGACCGTCTGGGACCGCCCGGGATCACACGGACCGCCCGGGACCGCCCCGGACCGCCCGGGACCGCCCCGGACCGCCCGGGACCACCCCGGACCGCCCGCGACCGCCCCGGACCGCCCGGGACCGCCCCAGACCGCCCGGGACCGCCCCAGACTGCCCGGGACCGCCCCGGACCGCCCAGGACCGCCCCGGACCGCCCGGGACCGCCCGGGACCGCCCAGGACCGCCACGGACCGCCCGGGACCGCCCGGGACCGCCCCGGGCCGCCCGGGACCGCCCGGGACCGCCCGCGACCGCCCAGGACCGCCCGGGACCGCCCGAGATCGCCCGGGACCGCCCGGAACCGCCCGAGACCGGCCCGGACGGCCCGGGAGCGCCTCGGACCGCCCGGGACCGCCCCGGACCTCCCGGGACCGCCCGGGACCGCCCGGGACCGCCCGAGATCGCCCAGGACTGCCCCGGACCGCCCGGGACCGCACCGGACCGCCCGGGACCGCCCCGGACCGCCCGGGACTGCCCCGGACCGCCCGGGACCGCCCCGGACCGCGCGGGACCGCCCGGGACCGCCCGGGACCGCCCCAGACTGCCCCGGACCGCCCGGGACCGCCCGGGACCGCCCGGGACCGCCCGGGACCGCCCCAGACCGCCCGGGACCGCCCGGACCACCCAGGACCGCCCGGGACTGCCTCGGACAGACCGGGACCGCCCGGGACCGCCCGGGACCGCCCTGGACCGCCCGAGACCGCCCTGGACCGCCCGGGACCGTCCGGACCGCCCCGGACCGCCCGGGACCGCACCGGACTGCCCGGGACCACCCCGGTCCGCCAGGGACCGCCCCGGACCGCCCGGGACCGCCCCGGACCGCCCGGGACCGCCCCAGACTGCCCAGGACCGCCGCGGACCGCCCGGGACCGCCCCGGACCGCCCGGGACCGCCCGGGACCGCCCGGGACCGTCCCGGACCGCCCGGGGCCGCCCGGTACCGCCCCAGACCGCCCCGGACCGCCCGGGACCGCCCAGGACCGCCCTGGACCGCCCGGGACCGCCCGGGACCGCCCGGGACCTCCAGGGACCGCCCGGGACCGCCCTGGACCGCCCGGGACCGCCCGGGACCGCCCGCGACCGCCCGGGACCGCCCTGGACCCCCCGGGATCGCCCCGGGACCGCCCGGGACCGCCGGGACCGCCCCGGACTGCCCGGGACCGCCCCGGACCGCCTGGGACTGCCCAGACCGCCAGGGACCGCCCAGGACCGCCCGGGACCGCCCGGGACCGCCAGGGATCGCCCGGGACCGCCCGGGACCGCCCGGGACCGCCGGGGACCGCCCGGGACCGCCCCGGACCGCCCCGGACCGCCCCGGACCGCCTGGGACCGCCCGGGACCGCCCGGGACCGCCCGGGACCGCCCGGGACCGCACGGGGCCGGCCCGGACCGCCCGTGACCGCCCCAGACTGCCCGGGACCGCCCCAGACCGGCCGGGACCGCCCCGGACCGCCCAGGACCGCCCCGGACCGCCCCGGACCGCCCCAGACCGCCCTGGCCGCCCGGGACCGCCCGGGACCGCCAGGGATGGCCCGGGACCGCCCCGGACCGCCCGGGACCGCCCGGGACAGCCCCAGACCGCCCGGGACCGCCTCGTGACTGCCCGGGACCACCCGGGACCGCCCGGGACCGCCCAGGACCGCCCGGGACCGCCCGGGACCGCCCGGGACCGCCCCGGACCGCCCCAGACCGCCCGGGACCGCCCGGGACCGCCCGGGACCGCCCCGGACCGCCCCGGACCGCCCGTGACCGCCCAGGACCGCCCGGGACCGCCCGGGACTGCCCGGGACCGCCCGGGACCGCCCGAGACCGCATGGGACCTCCCCGGACCGCCCGGGACTTCCCGGGACCGCCCGCGACCGCCCGGGACCGCCCGGGACCGCCCGGGATCGCCCGGGACCGCCCGGGACCGCCCGGGACCGCCCGGGACCGCCCGGGACCGGCCCGGACCGCCCGTGACCGCCCCAGACCGCCCGGGACCGCCCCAGTCCGGCCGGGACCGCCCCGGACCGCCCGGGCCCGCCCCGGACCGCCACGGACCGCCCCAGACCGCCCTGGCCGCCCGGGACCGCCCGGGACCGCCCGGGACCGCCCGGGACCGCCCGGGACCGCCCCGGACCGCCCCGGACCACCCGGGACCGCCCAGGACCGCCCGGGACCGCCCCGGGACTGCCCGGGACCGCCCAGGACCGCCCAGGACCGCCCGGGACTGCCCGGGACCGCCCGGACCGCCCGAGACCGCATGGGACCTCCCCGGACCGCCCGGGACTTCCCGGGACCGCCCGCGACCGCCCGGACCGCCCGGGACCGCCCGGGATCGCCCGGGACCGCCCGGGACCGCCCGGGACCGCCCGGGACCGCCCCGGGACCGCCCGGGACCGGCCCGGACCGCCCGTGACCGCCCCAGACCGCCCGGAACCGCCCCAGTCCAGCCGGGACCGCTCCGGACCGCCCGGGCCCGCCCCGGACCGCCACGGACCGCCCCAGACCGCCCTGGCCGCCCGGGACCGCCCGGGACCGCCAGGGATGGCCCGGGACCGCCGCGGACCGCCCAGGACCGCCCGGGACCGCCACAGACCGCCCGGGACCGCCTCGTGACCGCCCGGGACCACCTGGGACCGCCCAAGACCGCCCGGGACCGCCCGGGACCGGCCGGGACCGCCCGGGACCGCCCGGGACCGCCCCGGACCGCTCCAGACCGCCCGGGACCGTCCGGGACCGCCCGGGACCGCCCCGGACCGCCCCGGACCGCCCCGGACCGCCCGGGACCGCCCAGGACCGCCCGGGACCGCCCGGGACTGCCCGGGACCGCCCGGGACCGCCCGAGACTGCATGGGACCTCCCCGGACCGCCCGGGACTTCCCGGGACCGCCCGCGACCGCCCGGGACCGCCCAGGACCGCCCGGGATCGCCCGGGACCGCCTGGGACCGACCGGCATGGCCCGGGACCGCCCCGGACCGCCCGGGACCGCCCGGACCGCCCCAGACCGCCCGGGACCGCCTCGTGACCGCCCGGGACCACCCGGGACCGCCCGGGACCGCCCGGGACCGCCCGGGACCGCCCGGGACCGCCCCGGACCGCCCGAGACCGCCTCGGACCGCCCGGGACCGCCCAGGACCGCCCGGGACCGCCCGTGACCGCCCGTGACTGCCCGGGACCGCCCGGACCGCCCGGGACCGCCCGGGACCGCCCGGGACCGCCTGAGACCGCCCGGGACTGCCTGGGACCGCCCGGGACCGCCTGGGACCACCCGGGACCGCCCGGGACCGCCCAGGACCGCCCGGGACCGCCCGAGACCGCCCTGGACCGCCAGGGACCGCCCTGGAACGCCCGGGACCGCCTGGGACCGCCCGGGACCGCCCTAGACCGCCCGGGACCACTCGGGACCGTCTGGACCGTCTGGGACCGCCCGGGACCGCCCGGGACCGCCCCGGACCGCCCGGGACCGCCCGGGACCGCTCGGGACCGCCTGAGACCGCCCGGGACTGCCTGGGACCGCCCGGGACCGCCTGGGACCACCCGGGACCGCCCGGGACCGCCCGGACCGCCCGGGACCGCCCGGGACCGCCCAGGACCGCCCTGGACCGCCAGGGACCGCCCTGGAACGCCCGGGACCGCCTGGGACCGCCCGGGACCGCCCGAGACCGCCCGGGACCACTCGGGACCGTCTGGACCGTCTGGGACCGCCCGGGATCACAGGGGACTGCCCGGGACCGCCCCGGACCGCCCGGGACCCGCCCCGGACCGCCCGGGACCACCCCGGACCGCCCGGGACCGCCCCGGACTGCCCCGGACCGCCCAGGACCGGCCAGGACCGCCCGGGACCGCCCGGGACCGCCCGGGACCGCCCGGGACCGCCCGGGACCGCCCGGGACCGCGCGGGACCTCCCCGGACCGCCGGGACTGCCCGGGACCGCCCGCGACCGCCCGGGACCGCCCAGGACCGCCCAGGATCGCGCGGGACCGCCCGGGACCGCCCGGGACCACCCCGGACCACCCGGGACTGCCCCGGACCGCCCGGGACCGCCCTGGACCTCCAGGGAACGCCCGGGACCGCCCGGGACCGCCTGGGACCACCCGGGACCGCCCGGGACCGCCCGGGACCACCCCGGACCGCCCAGGACCGCCCGGGACCGCCCGGGACCGCCCCGGACCGCCCCGGACCGCCCAGGACCGCCCAGGACCGCCCGGGACCGCCCGAGACCGCCCGGGACCGCCCGGGACCGCCCGGGACCGCCCGGGACCACGCGGGACCTCCCCGGACCGCCCGGGACTGCCCGGGACCGCCCGCGACCGCCCGGGACCGCCCGGGATCGCCCGGGATCGCCCGGGACCGCCCGGGACTGCCCGGGACCGCCCGGGACCGCCCAGGACCGCCCCGGACCGCCCGGGACCGCCCGGGACCGCCCGGGACCGCCCGGGACCGCCCGGGACCGCCTGGGACCGCCCGGGACCGCCCCGGACCGCCCGGGACCGCCCGGGACCGACCGGGACCGCCCGGGACCGCCCGGGACCGCCCGGGACCGCCCGGGACCGCCCCGGACCGCCTCGGACCGCCCGGGACCGCCCGGGACCGCCCGGGACCGCCCGGGACCGCCCGGGACCGCCCCGGACCGCCCGGGACCGCCGCGGACCACCCGGAACCGCCCAGGACCGCCTCGGACCGTCCGGGACCGCCCGGGACCGCCCGGGACCGCCCTGGACCGCCCGGGACCGCCCTGGAACGCCCGGGACCGCCCGGGACCGCCCGGGACCGCCCGAGACCGCACGGGACCGCCCGGGACCGTCCGGACCGTCTGGGACCGCCCGGGACCACACGGGACCGCCCGGAACCGCCCCGGACCGCCCGGGACCGCCCCGGACCGCCCGGGACCACCCCGGACCGCCCGGTACCGCCCCGGACCGCCCGGGACCGCCCTGGACCGCCCGGGACCGCCCAGGACCGCCCTGGACCGCCAGGGACCGCCCTGGAACGCCCGGGACCGCCTGGGACCGCCCGGGACCGCCCGAGACCGCCCGGGACCACTCGGGACCGTCTGGAACGTCTGGGACCGCCCGGGATCACAGGGGACTGCCCGGGACCGCCCCGGACCGCCCGGGACCGCCCCGGACCGCCCGGGACCACCCCGGACCGCCCGGGACCGCCCCGGACCGCCCCGGACCGCCCAGGACCGGCCAGGACCGCCCGGGACCGCCCGGGACCGCCCGGGACCGCCCGGGACGGCCCGGGACCGCCCGGGACCGCGCGGGACCTCCCCGGACCGCCGGGACTGCCCGGGACCGCCCGCGACCGCCCGGGACCGCCCAGGACCGCCCAGGATCGCCCGGGACCGCCCGGGACCGCCCGGGACCACCCCGGACCGCCCGGGACTGCCCCGGACCGCCCGGGACCGCCCTGGACCTCCAGGGAACGCCCGGGACCGCCCGGGACCGCCTGGGACCACCCGGGACCGCCCGGGACCGCCCGGGACCACCCCGGACCGCCCAGGACCGCCCGGGACCGCCCGGGACCGCCCCGGACCGCCCCGGACCGCCCAGGACCGCCCAGGACCGCCCGGGACCGCCCGAGACCGCCCGGGACCGCCCGGGACCGCCCGGGACCGCCCGGGACCACGCGGGACCTCCCCGGACCGCCCGGGACTGCCCGGGACCGCCCGCGACCGCCCGGGACCGCCCGGGATCGCCCGGGATCGCCCGGGACCGCCCGGGACTGCCCGGGACCGCCCGGGACCGCCCAGGACCGCCCCGGACCGCCCGGGACCGCCCGGGACCGCCCGGGACCGCCCGGGACCGCCCGGGACCACCTGGGACCGCCCGGGACCGCCCCGGACCGCCCGGGACCGCCCGGGACCGACCGGGACCGCCCGGGACCGCCCGGGACCGCCCGGGACCGCCTGGGACCGCCCCGGACCGCCTCGGACCGCCCGGGACCGCCCGGGACCGCCCGGGACCGCCCGGGACCGCCCGGGACCGCCCCGGACCGCCCGGGACCGCCCCGGACCACCCGGAACCGCCCAGGACCGCCTCGGACCGTCCGGGACCGCCCGGGACCACCCGGGACCGCCCTGGACCGCCCGGGACCGCCCTGGAACGCCCGGGACCGCCCGGGACCGCCCGGGACCGCCCGAGACCGCACGGGACCGCCCGGGACCGTCCGGACCGTCTGGGACTGCCCGGGACCACACGGGACCGCCCGGAACCGCCCCGGACCGCCCGGGACCGCCCCGGACCGCCCGGGACCACCCCGGACCGCCCGGTACCGCCCCGGACCGCCCGGGACCGCCCCGGACCACCCGCGCCCGCCCCAGACTGCCCGGGACCGCTCCGGACCGCCTGGGACCGCCCCGGACCGCCCAGTACCGCCCGGGACCGCCCGCGACCGCCTCAGACCACGCGGGACCGCCCCGGACCACCCGGGACCACCCAGGACCGCCTCGGACCGCCCGGGACCGCCCGGGACCGCCCGGGACCGCCCGGGACCTCCCTGGAACGCCCGGGACCGCCCGAGACCGCACGGGACCGCCCGGGACCGTCCGGACCGTCTGGGACCGCCCGGGACCACACGGGACCGCCCGGGACTGCCCCGGACCGCCCGGGACCGCCCCGGACCGCCCGGGACCGCCCCGGACCACCCGCGCCCGCCCCAGACTGCCCGGGACCGCTCCGGACCGCCTGGACCGCCCTGGACCGCCCAGTACCGCCCGGGACCGCCCGCGACCGCCCCGGACCACGCGGGACCGCCCCGGACCACCCGGGACCGCCCAGGACCGCCTCAGACCGCCCGGGAACGCCCGGGACCGCCCGGGACCGCCCGGGACCTCCCTGGACCGCCCGGGACCGCCCGAGACCGCCCGGGACCACTCGGGACCGTCTGGACCGTCTGGGACCGCCCGGGATCACAGGGGACTGCCCGGGACCGCCCCGGACCGCCCGGGACCGCCCCGGACCGCCCGGGACCACCCCGGACCGCCCGGGACCGCCCCGGACCGCCCCGGACCGCCCAGGACCGGCCAGGACCGCCCGGGACCGCCCGGGACCGCCCGGGACCGCCCGGGACCGCCCGGGACCGCCCGGGACCGCGCGGGACCTCCCCGGACCGCCGGGACTGCCCGGGACCGCCCGCGACCGCCCGGGACCGCCCAGGACTGCCCAGGATCGCCCGGGACCGCCCGGGACCGCCCGGGACCACCCCGGACCGCCCGGGACTGCCCCGGACCGCCCGGGACCGCCCTGGACCTCCAGGGAACGCCCGGGACCGCCCGGGACCGCCTGGGACCACCCGGGACCGCCCGGGACCGCCCGGGACCACCCCGGACCGCCCAGGACCGCCTGGGACCGCCCGGGACCGCCCCGGACCGCCCCGGACCGCCCAGGACCGCCAGGACCGCCCGGGACCGCCCGAGACCGCCCGGGACCGCCCGGGACCGCCCCGGACCGCCCGGGACCACGCGGGACCTCCCCGGACCGCCCGGGACTGCCCGGGACCGCCCGCGACCGTCCGGGACCGCCCGGGATCGCCCGGGATCGCCCGGGACCGCCCGGGACTGCCCGGGACCGCCCGGGACCGCCCAGGACCGCCCCGGACCGCCCGGGGACCGCCCGGGACCGCCCGGGACCGCCCGGGACCGCCCGGGACCGCCCGGGACCGCCCCGGACCGCCCGGGACCGCCCGGGACCGACCGGGACCGCCCGGGACCGCCCGGGACCGCCCGGGACCGCCCGGGACCGCCCCGGACCGCCTCGGACCGCCGGGACCGCCCGGGACCGCCCGGGACCGCCCGGGACCGCCCGGGACCGCCCCGGACCGCCCGGGACCGCCCCGGACCACCCGGAACCGCCCAGGACCGCCTCGGACCGTCCGGGACCGCCCGGGACCGCCCGGGGACCGCCCTGGACCGCCCGGGACCGCACGGGACCGCCCGGGACCGTCCGGACCGTCTGGGACCGCCCGGGACCACACGGGACCGCCCGGAACCGCCCCGGACCGCCCGGGACCGCCCCGGACCGCCCGGGACCACCCGGACCGCCCGGTACCGCCCCGGACCGCCGGGACCGCCCCGGACACCCGCGCCCGCCCCAGACTGCCCGGGACCGCTCCGGGACCGCCTGGGACCGCCCCGGACCGCCCAGTACCGCCCGGGACCGCCCGCGACCGCCTCGGACCACGCGGGACCCGCCCCGGACCACCCGGGACCGCCCAGGACCGCCTCGGACCGCCCGGGACCGCCCGGGACCGCCCGGGACCGCCCCGGACCACCCGCGCACGCCCCAGACTGCCCGGGACCGCTCCGGACCGCCTGGGACCGCCCCGGACCGCCCAGTACCGCCCGGGACCGCCCGCGACCGCCTCGGACCACGCGGGACCGCCCCGGACCACCCGGGACCGCCCAGGACCGCCTCGGGACCGCCCGGGACCGCCCGGGACCGCCCGGGACCGCCCGGGACCTCCCTGGACCGCCCGGGACCGCCCGAGACCGCACGGGACCGCCCGGGACCGTCCGGACCGTCTGGGACCGCCCGGGACCACACGGGACCGCCCGGGACTGCCCGGACCGCCCGGGACCGCCCCGGACCGCCCGGGACCGCCCCGGACACCCGCGCCCGCCCCAGACTGCCCGGGACCGCTCCGGACCGCCTGGACCGCCCTGGACCGCCCAGTACCGCCCGGGACCGCCCGCGACCGCCCCGGACCACGCGGGACCGCCCCGGACCACCCGGGACCGCCCAGGACCGCCTCAGACCGCCCGGGAACGCCCGGGACCGCCCGGGACCGCCCGGGACCTCCCTGGACCGCCCGGGACCGCCCGAGACCGCACGGGACCGCCCGGGACCGTCCGGACCGTCTGGGACCGCCCGGGACCACACGGGACCGCCCGGGACTGCCCCGGACCGCCCGGGACCGCCCCGGACCGCCTGGGACCACCCCGGACCGCCCGGGACCGCCCCGGACTACCCGGGACCGCCCCGGACCGCCCGGGACCGCCCCAGACTGCCCGGGGACCGCCCCCGACCGCCCGGGACCACCCCGGACTGCCCGGGACCGCCCGGGACCGCCCGGGACCGCCCCGGACCGCCCGGGACCGCCGGGTACCGCCCCGGACCACCCCGGACCGCCCGGGACCGCCCAGGACCGCCCGCGACCGCCCGGGACCGCCCGGGACCGCCCGGGACCGCCCAGGACCGCCCGGGACCGCGCGGGACCGCCCGGACCGCCCGGGACCGCCCAGTACCGCCCGCGACCGCCCGGGACCGCCCGGGACCGCCCGGGATCGCCCGGGACCGCCCGGGACCGCCGGTACCGCCCCGGACCGCCCTGGACCGCCCCGGACCGCCCGGGACTGCCCGGACCTCCCGGGAACGCCCGGGACCGCCCGGGACCGCCCGGGACCGCCCGGGACCGACCGGGACCGCCCGGGACCGCCCCGGACCGCCCGGGACCGCCCCGGACCGCCTGGGACCGCCCCAGACCGCCCTGGCCGCCCGGGACCGCCCGGGACCGCCAGGGTTGGCCCGGGACCGCCCCAGACCGCCCAGGACCGGCCCGGGACCACCACAGACCGCCCGGGACCGCCTCGTGACCACCCGGGACCACCTGGGACCGCCCGGGACCGCCCGGGACCGCCCGGGACCGCCCGGGACCGCCCGGGACCGCCCGGGACCGCCCCGGACCGCCCCAGACCACCCGGGACCGCCTGGGACCGCCCGGGACCGCCCCGGACCGCCCCGGACCGCCCGGGACCGCCCAGGACCGCCCGGGACCGCCCGGGACTGCCCGGGACCGCCCGGGACCGCCCGAGACCGCATGAGACCTCCCCGGACCGCCCGGGACTTCCCGGGACTGCCCGCGACCGCCCGGGACCGCCCAGGACCGCCCGGGATCCGCCCGGGACCGCCCGGGACCGCCCGGCATGGCCCGGGACCGCCCCGGACCGCCCGGGACCGCCCGGGACCGCCCCCAGACCGCCCGGGACCGCCTCCTGACCGCCCGGGACCACCCGGGACCGCCCGGGACCGCCCGGGACCGCCCGGGACCGCCCGGGACTGCCCCGGACCGCCCGGGACCGCCTCGGACCGCCCCGGGACCGACCAGGACCGCCCGGGACCGCCCGTGACCGCCTGTGACCGCCCGGGACCGCCCCGAACCGCCCGGGACCGCCCGGCATGGCCCGGGACCGCCCCGGACCGCCCGGGACCGCCCGGGACCGCCCCAGACCGCCCGGGACCGCCTCGTGACCGCCCGGGACCACCCGGGACCGCCCGGGACCGCCCGGGACCGCCGGGACCGCCCGGGACTGCCCCGGACCGCCCGGGACCGCCTCGGACCGCCCGGGACCGACCAGGACCGCCCGGGACCGCCCGTGACCGCCTGTGACCGCCCGGGACCGCCCCGAACCGCCCGGGACCGCCCGGGACCGCCCGGGACCGCCCGGGACCGCCCGGGACTGCCTGGGACCGCCCGGGACCGCCTGGGACCACCCAGGACCGCCCGGGACCGCCCGGGACCGCCCGGGACCGCCCGGGACCGCCCTGGACCGCCAGAGACCGCCCTGGAACGCCCGGGACCGCCTGGGACCGCCCGGGACCGCCCGAGACCGCCCGGCATGGCCCGGGACCGCCCCGGACCGCCCGGGACCGCCCGGGATCGCCTGGGACCGCCCGGGACCGCCCGGCATGGCCCGGGACCGCCCCGGACCGCCCGGGACCGCCCGGGACCGCCCCAGACCGCCCAGGACCGCCTCGTGACCGCCCGGGACCACCCGGGACCGCCCGGGACCGCCCGGGACCGCCCGGGACCGCCCGGGACTGCCCCGGACCGCCCGGGACCGCCTCGGACCGCCCGGACCGACCAGGACCGCCCGGGACCGCCCGTGACCGCCTGTGACCGCCCGGGACCGCCCCGAACCGCCCGGGACCGCCCGGGACCGCCCGGGACCGCCCGGGACCGCCCGGGACTGCCTGGGACCGCCCGGGACCGCCTGGGACCACCCAGGACCGCCCGGGACCGCCCGGGACCGCCCGGGACCGCCTGGGACCGCCCCTGGACCGCCAGGGACCGCCCTGGAACGCCCGGGACCGCCTGGGACCGCCCGGACCGCCCGAGACCGCCCGGGACCACTCGGGACCGTCTGGACCGTCTGGGACCGCCCGGGATCACACGGGACTGCCCGGGACCGCTCCGGACCGCCC
Organism: Petromyzon marinus; assembly: GCF_048934315.1. Classification (NCBI taxonomy): domain Eukaryota; kingdom Metazoa; phylum Chordata; class Hyperoartia; order Petromyzontiformes; family Petromyzontidae; genus Petromyzon; species Petromyzon marinus. The sequence goes on along the minus strand of NW_027422880.1, from coordinate 7,575 downwards.
GGGACCGCCCGGACCGCCCGGGACCACCCCGGACCGCCAGGGACCGCCTCGGACCGCCCGGGACCGCCCCAGACCGCCCGGGACCGCCCCGGACCGCCCAGGACCGCCCGGGTCCGCCCGGGACCGCCCCGGACCGCCCTGGACCGCCCAGGACCGGCCAGGACCGCCCGGGACCGCCCGGGACCGCCCGGGACCGCCCGGGACCGCCCGGGACCGCCCGGGACCGCGCGGGACCTCCCCGGACCGCCCGGGACTGCCCGGGACCGCCCGCGACCCGCCCAGGACCGCCCAGGACCGCCCGGGATCGCCCGGGACCGCCCGGGACCGCCCGGGACCGCCCCGGACCGACCGGGACCCGCCCCGGACCGCCCGGGACCGCCCTGGACCTCCCGGGAACGCCCGGGACCGCCCGGCACCACCTGGGACCACCCGGGGACCGCCCGGGACCGCCCGGGACCGCCCCGGACCGCCCAGGACCGCCCGGGACCGCCCGGGACCGCCCGGGACCGCCCGGGACCGCCCGGGACCACCCCGGGACCGCCCGGGACCGCGCAGGACCTCCCCGGACCGCCCGGGACTGCCCGGGACCGCCCCGGACCGCCCGCGACCGCCCGGGACCGCCCGGGGACCGACCGGGACTGCCCGGGACCGCCCGGGACCGCCCGGGACCGCCCGGGACCGCCCGGGACCGCCCCGGACCGCCCCGGACCGCCCGGGACCGCCCGGGACCGCCCGGGACCGCCCGGACCGCCCGGGACCGCCCCGGACCGCCCGGGACCGCCCCGGACCACCCGGAACCGCCCAGGACCGCCTCGGAATGCCCGGGATCACCCGGGACCGCCCGGGACCGCCCTGGACCGCCCGGGACCGCCCTGGAACGCCCGGGACCGCCCGGGACCACCCGGGACCGCCCGGGACCGCGCAGGACCTCCCCGGACCGCCCGGGACTGCCCGGGACCGCCCCGGACCGCCCGCGACCGCCCGGGACCGCCCGGGACCGACCGGGACTGCCCGGGACCGCCCGGGACCGCCCGGGACCGCCCGGGACCGCCCGGGACCGCCCGGGACCGCCCGGGACCGCCCGGGACCCGCCCGGGACCACCCGGGACCGCCCGGGACCGCGCAGGACCTCCCCGGACCGCCCGGGACTGCCCGGGACCGCCCCGGACCGCCCGCGACCGCCCGGGACCGCCCGGGACCGACCGGGACTGCCCGGGACCGCCCGGGACCGCCCGGGACCGCCCGGGACCGCCCGGGACCGCCCCGGACCGCCCCGGACCGCCCGGGACCGCCCGGGACCGCCCGGGACCGCCCGGGACCGCCCGGGACCGCCCCGGACCGCCCGGGACCGCCCCGGACCACCCGGAACCGCCCAGGACCGCCTCGGAATGCCCGGGATCACCCGGGACCGCTGGGACCGCCCTGGACCGCCCGGGACCGCCCTGGAACGCCGGGACCGCCCGGGACCACCCGGGACCGCCCGGGACCGCGCAGGACCTCCCCGGACCGCCCGGGACTGCCCGGGACCGCCCCGGACCGCCCGCGACCGCCCGGGACCGCCCGGGACCGACCGGGACTGCCCGGGACCGCCCGGGACCGCCCGGGACCGCCCGGGACCGCCCGGGACCGCCCCGGACCGCCCCGGACCGCCCGGGACCGCCCGGGACCGCCCGTGACCGCCCGGGACCGCCCGGGACCGCCCCGGACCGCCCGGGACCGCCCCCGGACCACCCGGAACCGCCCAGGACCGCCTCGGAGCGCCCGGGACCGCCCGGGACCGCCCGGGACCGCCCTGGACCGCCCGGGACCGCCCTGGAACGCCCGGGACCGCCCGGGACCGCCCGGGACCGCCCGAGACCGCACGGGACCGCCCGGGACCGTCCGGACCGTCTGGGACCGCCCGGGACCACACGGGACCGCCCGGAACCGCCCTGGACCGCCCGGGACCGCCCCGGACCGCCCGGGACACACCCGGACCGCCCGGTACCGCCCCGGACCGCCCGGGACCGCCCCGGACCACCCGCGCCCGCCCCAGACTGCCCGGGACCGCTCCGGACCGCCTGGGACCGCCTCGGACCGCCCAGTACCGCCCGGGACCGCCCGCGACTGCCCCGGACCACGCGGGACCGCCCCGGACCACCCGGGACCGCCCAGGACCGCCTCGGACCGCCCGGGACCGCCCGGGACCGCCCAGGACCGCCCGGGACCTCCCTGGACCGCCCGGGACCGCCCGGGACCGCCCGGGACCGCCCGGGACCGCCCGGGACCGCCCTGGACCGCCAGGGACCGCCCTGGAACGCCCGGGACCGCCTGGGACCGCCCGGGACCGCCCGAGACCGCCCGGGACCACTCGGGACCGTCTGGACCGTCTGGGACCGCCCGGGATCACACGGGACTGCCCGGGACCGCCCCGGACCGCCCGGGACCGCCCCGGACCGCCCGGGACCACCCCGGACCGCCAGGGACCACCCCGGACCGCCCGGGACCGCCCCAGACCGCCCGGGACCGCCCCGGACCGCCCAGGACCGCCCGGGTCCGCCCAGGACCGCCCCGGACCGCCCTGGACCGCCCAGGACCAGCCAGGACCGCCCGGGACCGCCCGGGACCGCCCGGAACCGCCCGGGACCGCCCGGGACCGCCCGGGACCGCGCGGGACCTCCCCGGACCGCCCGGGACTGCCGGGGACCGCCCGCGACCGCCCAGGACCGCCCCGGACCGCCCGGGATCGCCCGGGAACGCCCGGGACCGCCCGGGACCGCCCCCGGACCGCCCGGGACCGCCCCGGACCGCCCGGGACCGCCCTGGACCCTCCCGGGAACGCCCGGGACCGCCCGGGACCGCCTGTGACCGCCCGGGACCGCCCCGAACCGCCCGGGACCGCCCGGCATGGCCCGGGACCGCCCCGGACCGCCCGGGACCGCCCGGGACCGCCCCAGACCGCCCGGGACCGCCTCGTGACCGCCCGGGACCACCCGGGACCGCCCGGGACCGCCCGGGACCGCCCGGGACCGCCCGGGACTGCCCCGGACCGCCCGGGACCGCCTCGGACCGCCCGGGACCGACCAGGACCGCCCGGGACCGCCCGTGACCGCCTGTGACCGCCCGGGACCGCCCCGAACCGCCCGGGACCGCCCGGGACCGCCCGGGACCGCCCGGGACCGCCCGGGACTGCCTGGACCGCCCGGGACCGCCTGGGACCACCCAGGACCGCCCGGGACCGCCCGGGACCGCCCGGGACCGCCCGGGACCGCCCTGGACCGCCAGAGACCGCCCTGGAACGCCGGGACCGCCTGGGACCGCCCGGGACCGCCCGAGACCGCCCGGCATGGCCCGGGACCGCCCCGGACCGCCCGGGACCGCCCGGGATCGCCTGGGACCGCCCGGGACCGCCCGGCATGGCCCGGGACCGCCCCGGACCGCCCGGGACCGCCCGGGACCGCCCCAGACCGCCCAGGACCGCCTCGTGACCGCCCGGGACCACCCGGGACCGCCCGGGACCGCCCGGGACCGCCCGGGACCGCCCGGGACTGCCCCGGACCGCCCGGGACCGCCTCGGACCGCCCGGGACCGACCAGGACCGCCCGGGACCGCCCGTGACCGCCTGTGACCGCCCGGGACCGCCCCGAACCGCCCGGGACCGCCCGGGACCGCCCGGGACCGCCCGGGACCGCCCGGGACTGCCTGGGACCGCCCGGGACCGCCTGGGACCACCCAGGACCGCCCGGGACCGCCCGGGACCGCCCGGGACCGCCTGGGACCGCCCTGGACCGCCAGGGACCGCCCTGGAACGCCCGGGACCGCCTGGGACCGCCCGGGACCGCCCGAGACCGCCCGGGACCACTCGGGACCGTCTGGACCGTCTGGGACCGCCCGGGATCACACGGGACTGCCCGGGACCGCTCCGGACCGCCCGGGACCGCCCCGGACCGCCCGGGACCACCCCGGACCGCCAGGGACCGCCTCGGACCGCCCGGGACCGCCCCAGACCGCCCGGGACCGCCCCGGACCGCCCAGGACCGCCCGGGTCCGCCCGGGACCGCCCCGGACCGCCCTGGACCGCCCAGGACCGGCCAGGACCGCCCGGGACCGCCCGGGACCGCCCGGGACCGCCCGGGACCGCCGGGACCGCCCGGGACCGCGCGGGACCTCCCCGGACCGCCCGGGACTGCCCGGGACCGCCCGCGACCGCCCAGGACCGCCCAGGACCGCCCGGGATCGCCCGGGACCGCCCGGGACCGCCCGGGACCGCCCCGGACCGACCGGGACCGCCCCGGACCGCCCGGGACCGCCCTGGACCTCCCGGGAACGCCCGGGACCGCCCGGCACCACCTGGGACCACCCGGGACCGCCCGGGACCGCCCGGGACCGCCCCGGACCGCCCAGGACCGCCCGGGACCGCCCGGGACCGCCCGGGACCGCCCGGGACCGCCCGGGACCACCCGGGACCGCCCGGGACCGCGCAGGACCTCCCCGGACCGCCCGGGACTGCCCGGGACCGCCCCGGACCGCCCGCGACCGCCCGGGACCGCCCGGGACCGACCGGGACTGCCCGGGACCCGCCCGGGACCGCCCGGGACCGCCCGGGACCGCCCGGGACCGCCCCGGACCGCCCCGGACCGCCCGGGACCGCCCGGGACCGCCCGGGACCGCCCGGGACCGCCCGGGACCGCCCGGACCGCCCGGGACCGCCCCGGACCACCCGGAACCGCCCAGGACCGCCTCGGAATGCCCGGGATCACCCGGGACCGCCCGGGACCGCCCTGGACCGCCCGGGACCGCCCTGGAACGCCCGGGACCGCCCGGGACCACCCGGGACCGCCCGGGACCGCGCAGGACCTCCCCGGACCGCCCGGGACTGCCCGGGACCGCCCCGGACCGCCCGCGACCGCCCGGGACCGCCCGGGACCGACCGGGACTGCCCGGGACCGCCCGGGATCGCCCGGGACCGCCCGGGACCGCCCGGGACCGCCCGGGACCGCCCGGGACCGCCCGGGACCGCCCGGGACCACCCGGGACCGCCCGGGACCGCGCAGGACCTCCCCGGACCGCCCGGGACTGCCCGGGACCGCCCCGGACCGCCCGCGACCGCCCGGGACCGCCCGGGACCGACCGGGACTGCCCGGGACCGCCCGGGGACCGCCCAGGACCGCCCGGGACCGCCCGGGACCGCCCCGGACCGCCCCGGACCGCCCGGGACCGCCCGGGACCGCCCGGGACCGCCCGGGACCGCCCGGGACCGCCCCGGACCGCCCGGGACCGCCCCGGACCACCCGGAACCGCCCAGGACCGCCTCGGAATGCCCGGGATCACCCGGGACCGCCTGGGACCGCCCTGGACCGCCCGGGACCGCCCTGGAACGCCCGGGACCGCCCGGGACCACCCGGGACCGCCCGGGACCGCGCAGGACCTCCCCGGACCGCCCAGGACTGCCCGGGACCGCCCCGGACCGCCCGCGACCGCCCGGGACCGCCCGGGACCGACGGGACTGCCCGGGACCGCCCGGGACCGCCCGGGACCGCCCGGGGACCGACCGGGACTGCCCGGGACCGCCCGGGACCGCCCGGGACCGCCCGGGACCGCCCGGGACCGCCCCGGACCGCCCGGACCGCCCGGGACCGCCCGGGACCGCCCGTGACCGCCCGGGACCGCCCGGGACCGCCCCGGACCGCCCGGGACCGCCCCGGACCACCCGGAACCGCCCAGGACCGCCTCGGAACGCCCGGGACCGCCCGGGACCGCCCGGGACCGCCCTGGACCGCCCGGGACCGCCCTGGAACGCCCGGGACCGCCCGGGACCGCCCGGGACCGCCCGAGACCGCACGGGACCGCCCGGACCGTCCGGACAGTCTGGGACCGCCCGGGACCACACGGGACCGCCCGGAACCGCCCTGGACCGCCCGGGACCGCCCCGGACCGCCCGGGACCACCCCGGACCGCCCGGTACCGCCCCGGACCGCCCGGGACCGCCCCGGACCACCCGCGCCGCCCCAGACTGCCCGGGACCGCTCCGGACCGCCTGGGACCGCCTCGGACCGCCCAGTACCGCCCGGGACCGCCCGCGACTGCCCCGGACCACGCGGGACCGCCCCGGACCACCCGGGACCGCCCAGGACCCGCCTCGGACCGCCCGGGACCGCCCGGGACCGCCCAGGACCGCCCGGGACCTCCCTGGACCGCCCGGGACCGCCCGGACCGCCCGGGACCGCCCCGGGACCGCCCGGGACCGCCCTGGACCGCCAGGGACCGCCCTGGAAACGCCCGGGACCGCCTGGGACCGCCCGGACCGCCCGAGACCGCCCGGGACCACTCGGGACCGTCTGGACCGTCTGGGACCGCCCGGGATCACACGGGACTGCCCGGGACCGCCCCGGACCGCCCGGGACCGCCCCGGACCGCCCGGGACCACCCCGGACCGCAGGGACCGCCCCGGACCGCCCGGGACCGCCCCAGACCGCCCGGGACCGCCCCGGACCGCCCAGGACCGCCCGGGTCCGCCCAGGACCGCCCCGGACCGCCCTGGACCGCCCAGGACCAGCCAGGACCGCCCGGGACCGCCCGGGACCGCCCGGAACCGCCCGGGACCGCCCGGGACCGCCCGGGACCGCGCGGGACCTCCCCGGACCGCCCGGGACTGCCGGGGACCGCCCGCGACCGCCCAGGACCGCCCCGGACCGCCCGGGATCGCCCGGGAACGCCCGGGACCGCCCGGGACCGCCCCGGACCGCCCGGGACCGCCCCGGACCGCCCGGGACCGCCCTGGACCTCCGGGACGCCCGGGACCGCCCGGGACCGCCTGGGACCACCCGGGACCGCCCGGGACCGCCCGGGACCGCCCCGGACCGCCCAGGACCGCCCGGGACCGCCCGGGACCGCCCGGGACCGCCCGGGACCACCCGGGACCGCCCGGGACCGCGCAGGACCTCCCGGACCGCCCGGGACTGCCTGGGACCGCCCCCGGACCGCCCGCGACCGCCCGGGACCGCCCGGACCGACCGGGACTGCCCGGGACCGCCCGGGACCGCCCGGGACCGCCCGGGACCGCCCGGGACCGCCCCGGACCGCCCCGGACCGCCCGGGACCGCCTGGGACCGCCCGGGACCGCCCGGGACCGCCCGGGACCGCCCCGGACCGCCCGGGACCGCCCCGGACCACCCGGAACCGCCCAGGACCGCCTCGGAACGCCCGGGACCGCCCGGGACCGCCCGGGACCGCCCTGGACCGCCCGGGACCGCCCTGGAACGCCCGGGACCGCCCGGGACCACCGGGACCGCCCGGGACCGCGCAGGACCTCCCCGGACCCGCCGGGACTGCCCGGGACCGCCCCGGACCGCCCGCGACCGCCCGGGACCGCCCGGGACCGACCGGGACTGCCCGGGACCGCCCGGGACCGCCCGGGACTGCCGGGACCGCCGGGACCGCCCCGGACCGCCCCGGACCCCGGGACCGCCCGGGACTGCCCGGGGACCGCCCGGGACCGCCCGGGACCCGCCCCGGACCGCCCGGGACCGCCCCGGACCACCCGGAACCGCCCAGGAACCGCCTCGGAACGCCCGGGAACCGCCCAGGACCGCCCGG
>NW_027422879.1:0-72365 GCF_048934315.1 Petromyzon marinus | reverse complement strand
GTTTCAGGGCAGTCCCGGGCGGTCCAGGGCAATCCCGGGCGGTCCCGGCCCGTCCCGGGCGGTCCCGGGCGGTCCCGGGCGGTCCCGGGCGGTCCGGGGCGGTCCCGGGCGGTCCCGGGCGGTCCCGGGTGGTCCCAGGCGGTCCCGGGCAGTCCCGGGCGGTCCCGGGCGGTCCCGGGCGGTCCGTGGCAATCCGGGGTGGTCCCGGGCGGTCCCGGGCGGTCCTGGGCGGTCCCGGGCGGTCCCGGGCGGTCCCGGGCGGTCCCGGGCGGTCCCGGGCGGTCCCGGGCGGTCCCGGGCGGTCCGTGGCGGTCCGGGGTGGTCCCGGGCGGTCCCGGGCGGTCCGGGGCGGTCCGGGCGGTCCTGGACAGTCCCGGCTGGTCCGGGGCTGTCCCGGGCAGTCCGGGGCGGTCCTGGGCGGTCCCGGGCCGTCCGGGGCGGTCCCGGGCGGTCTGGGGCGGTCCCGGGCGGTCCGGGGCAGTCCCGGGCGGTCCGGGGCGGTCCCGGGCGGTCCGGGGCGGTCCTGGGCGGTCCCGGGCGGACCGGGGCGGTCCCGGGCGGTCCCGGGCGGTCCCGGGCGGTCCGGGGCGGTCCCGGGCGGTCCGGGGCAGTCCCAGGCGGTCCCGGGCGGTCCCAGGCGATCCGGGGCGGTCCCGGGCGGTCCCGGGCGGTCCCGGGTGGTCCCGGGCGGTCCGGGGCGGTCCCGGGCGGTCCGGGGCGGTCCTGGGGGGTCCCGGGCGGTCCCGGGTGGTCCGGGGCGGTCCAGGGTGGTCCGTGGCAATCCGGGGCGGTCCCGGGCGGTCCCGGGCGGTCTGGGCGGTCCTGGGCGGTCCGGGGCGGTCCCGGGCGGTCCGGGGCGGTCCCGTGCGGTCCCGGGCGGTCCCGGACGGTCCGGACGGTCCCGGGCGGTCCCGGGCGGTCCCGGGCGGTCCCGGGCGGTCCCGGGCGGTCCGGGGCGGTCCCGGGCGGTCCGGGGCAGTCCCAGGCGGTCCGGGGCGGTCCCGGGCGGTCCGGGGCGGTCCTGGGCGGTCCCGGGCAGTCCGGGGCGGTCCCGGGCGGTCCCGGGCGGTCTCGGGCGGTCCGGGGCGGTCCCGGGCGGTCCGGCGCAGTCCCGGGCGGTCCGGGGAGGTCCCAGGCGGTCCGGGGCAGTCCCGGGCGGTCGGGCGGTCCCAGGCGGTCCGGGGCGGTCCCGGGCGGTCCGGGGCGGTCACGGGCGGTCTGGGGCGGTCCCGGGCGGTGCCGAGCGTTCCAGGGCAGTCCCGGGCGGTCCAGGGCAGTCCCGGGCGGTCCCGGGCCGTCCCGGGCGGTCCCGGGCGGTCCCGGGCGGTCCCGGGCAGTCCGGGGCGGTCCCAGGCGGTCCAGGGCGGTCCCAGGCGGTCCGGGGCGGTCCCGGGCGGTCCGGGGCGGTCCCAGGCGGTCCGGGGCGGTCCCGGGCGGTCTGGGGCGGTCCCGGGCAGTCTGGGGCGGTCCCGGGCGGTCCCGAGCGTTTCAGGGCAGTCCCGGGTGGTCCAGGGCAATCCCGGGCGGTCCCCGCCCCGTCCCGGGCGGTCCCGGGCGGTCCCGGGCGGTCCCGGGCGGTCCGGGGCGGTCCCGGGCGGTCCCGGGCGGTCCCGGGTGGTCCCAGGCGGTCCCGGGCAGTCCCGGGCGGTCCCGGGCGGTCCCGGGCGGTCCGTGGCAATCCGGGGTGGTCCCGGGCGGTCCCGGGCGGTCCTGGGCGGTCCCGGGCGGTCCCGGGCGGTCCCGGGCGGTCCCGGGCGGTCCCGGGCGGTCCCGGGCGGTCCCGGGCGGTCCGTGGCGGTCCGGGGTGGTCCCGGGCGGTCCCGGGCGGTCCGGGGCGGTCCCGGGCGGTCCTGGACAGTCCCGGCTGGTCCGGGGCTGTCCCGGGCAGTCCGGGGCAGTCCTGGGCGGTCCCGGGCCGTCCGGGGCGGTCCCGGGCGGTCTGGGCGGTCCCGGGCGGTCCGGGGCAGTCCCGGGCGGTCCGGGGCGGTCCCGGGCGGTCCGGGGCGGTCCTGGGCGGTCCCGGGCGGACCGGGGCGGTCCCGGGCGGTCCCGGGCGGTCCCGGGCGGTCCGGGCGGTCCCGGGCGGTCCGGGGCAGTCCCAGGCGGTCCCGGGCGGTCCCAGGCGATCCGGGGCGGTCCCGGGCGGTCCCGGGCGGTCCCGGGTGGTCCCGGGCGGTCCGGGGCGGTCCCGGGCGGTCCGGGGCGGTCCTGGGGGGGTCCCGGGCGGTCCCGGGTGGTCCGGGGCGGTCCAGGGTGGTCCGTGGCAATCCGGGGCGGTCCCGGGCGGTCCCGGGCGGTCTGGGGCGGTCCTGGGCGGTCCGGGGCGGTCCCGGGCGGTCCGGGGCGGTCCCGTGCGGTCCCGGGCGGTCCCGGACGGTCCGGACGGTCCCGGGCGGTCCCGGGCGGTCCCGGGCGGTCCCGGGCGGTCCCGGGCGGTCCGGGGCGGTCCCGGGCGGTCCGGGGCAGTCCCAGGCGGTCCGGGGCGGTCCCGGGCGGTCCGGGCGGTCCTGGGCGGTCCCGGGCAGTCCGGGGCGGTCCCGGGCGGTCCCGGGCGGTCCCGGGCGGTCCGGGGCGGTCCCGGGCGGTCCGGGGCAGTCCCGGGCGGTCCGGGGAGGTCCCGGGCGGTCCGGGTCGGTCCCGGGCGGTCCGGGGCGGTACCGGGCGGTCCCGGGCAGTCCGGGGCGGTCCCGGGCGGTCCGGGGCGGTCCCAGGCGGTTCGGGGCAGTCCCGGGCGGTCGGGGCGGTCCCAGGCGGTCCGGGGCGGTCCCGGGCGGTCCGGGGCGGTCACGGGCGGTCTGGGGCGGTCCCGGGCGGTGCCGAGCGTTCCAGGGCAGTCCCGGGCGGTCCAGGGCAGTCCCGGGCGGTCCCGGGCCGTCCCGGGCGGTCCCGGGCGGTCCCGGGCGGTCCCGGGCGGTCCCGGGCAGTCCGGGGCGGTCCCAGGCGGTCCAGGGCGGTCCCAGGCGGTCCGGGGCGGTCCCGGGCGGTCCGGGGCGGTCCCAGGCGGTCCGGGGCGGTCCCGGGCGGTCCGGGGCGGTCCCGGGCGGTCCGGGGCGGTCCCGGGCGGTCCCGGGCGGTCCCGGGCAGTCCCGGGCGGTCCCGGGCGGTTCCGGGCGGTCCGTGGCAATCCGGGGTGGTCCCGGGCGGTAGCGGGCGGTCCTGGGCGGTCCCGGGCGGTCCGGGGCGGTCCCGGGCGGTCCCGGGCGGTCCCGGGCGGTCCGGGGCGGTCCCGGATGGTCCCGACGGTCCTGGGCGGTCCCGGGCGGTCCCGGGCGGTCCCGAGCGTTCCAGGGCAGTCCCGGGCGGTCCAGGGTAGTCCCGGGTGGTCCCGGGCCGTCCCGGGCGGTCCCGGGTGGTCCCGGGCGGTCCCGGGCGGTCCCGGGTGGTCCGGGGCAGTCCTGGACGGTCCGGGGCGGTCGCGGCAGTCCGGGGCGGTCCCGGGCGGTCCCGGACGGTCCCGGGCGGTCCCGGGCAGTCCCGGGCGGTCCCGGGCGGTCCCAGGCGATCCGGGGCGGTCCCGGGCGGTCCCGGGCGGTCCCGGGTGGTCCCGGGCGGTCCCGGGCAGTCCCGGGCGGTCCCGGGCGGTCCCGGGCGGTCCGTGGCAATCCGGGGCGGTCCCGGGCGGTCCCGGGCGGTCCGGGGCGGTCCTGGGCGGTCCCGGGCGGTCCCGGGCGGTCCGGGGCGGTCCAGGGTGGTCCGGGGCGGTCCCGGGTGGTCCGGGGCGGTCCAGGGTGGTCCGGGCGGTCCCGGGCGGTCCGGGGCGTCCCGGGCGGTCCCGGGCGGTCCCGGGTGGTCCCAGGCGGTCCCGGGCAGTCCCGGGCTGTCCCGGGCGGTCCCGGGCGGTCCGTGGCAATCCGGGGCGGTCCCGGGCGGTCCCGGGCGGTCTGGGGCGGTCCTGGGCGGTCCGGGGCGGTCCCGGGCGGTCCGGGGCGGTCCCGTGCGGTCCCGGGCGGTCCCGGACGGTCCGGACGGTCCCGGGCGGTCCCGGGCGGTCCCGGGCGGTCCCGGGCGGTCCCGGGCGGTCCGGGGCGGTCCCGGGCGGTCCGGGGCAGTCCCAGGCGGTCCGGGGCGGTCCCGGGCGGTCCGGGGCGGTCCTGGGCGGTCCCGGGCAGTCCGGGGCGGTCCCGGGCGGTCCCGGGCGGTCCCGGGCGGTCCGGGGCGGTCCCGGGCGGTCCGGGGCAGTCCCGGGCGGTCCGGGGAGGTCCCGGGCGGTCCGGGTCGGTCCCGGGCGGTCCGGGGCGGTACCGGGCGGTCCCGGGCAGTCCGGGGCGGTCCCGGGCGGTCCGGGGCGGTCCCAGGCGGTCCGGGGCAGTCCCGGGCGGTCGGGGCGGTCCCAGGCGGTCCGGGGCGGTCCCGGGCGGTCCGGGGCGGTCACGGGCGGTCTGGGGCGGTCCCGGGCGGTGCCGAGCGTTCCAGGGCAGTCCCGGGGCGGTCCAGGGCAGTCCCGGGCGGTCCCGGGCCGTCCCGGGCGGTCCCGGGCGGTCCCGGGCGGTCCCGGGCGGTCCCGGGCAGTCCGGGGCGGTCCCAGGCGGTCCAGGGCGGTCCCAGGCGGTCCGGGGCGGTCCCGGGCGGTCCGGGGCGGTCCCAGGCGGTCCGGGGCGGTCCCGGGCGGTCCGGGCGGTCCCGGGCAGTCTGGGGCGGTCCCGGGCGGTCCCGAGCGTTTCAGGGCAGTCCCGGGCGGTCCAGGGCAATCCCGGGCGGTCCCGGCCCGTCCCGGGCGGTCCCCGGGCGGTCCCGGGCGGTCCCGGGCGGTCCCGGGCGGTCCGGGGCGGTCCCGGGCGGTCCCGGGCGGTCCCGGGTGGTCCCAGGCGGTCCCGGGCAGTCCCGGGCGGTCCCGGGCGGTCCCGGGCGGTCCGTGGCAATCCGGGGTGGTCCCGGGCGGTCCCGGGCGGTCCTGGGCGGTCCCGGGCGGTCCCGGGCGGTCCCGGGCGGTCCCGGGCGGTCCCGGGCGGTCCCGGGCGGTCCCGGGCGGTCCGTGGCGGTCCGGGGTGGTCCCGGGCGGTCCCGGGCGGTCCGGGGCGGTCCCGGGCGGTCCTGGACAGTCCCGGCTGGTCCGGGGCTGTCCCGGGCAGTCCGGGGCGGTCCTGGGCGGTCCCGGGCCGTCCGGGGCGGTCCCGGGCGGTCTGGGGCGGTCCCGGGCGGTCCGGGGCAGTCCCGGGCGGTCCGGGGCGGTCCCGGGCGGTCCGGGGCGGTCCTGGGCGGTCCCGGGCGGACCGGGGCGGTCCCGGGCGGTCCCGGGCGGTCCCGGGCGGTCCGGGGCGGTCCCGGGCGGTCCGGGGCAGTCCCGGGCGGTGCGGGGCGGTCCCGGGCGGTCCGGGTCGGTCCCGGGCGGTCCGGGGCGGTCCCGGGCGGTCCCGGGCGGTCCGGGGCGGTCCGGTGCGGTACCGGGCGGTCCCGGGCAGTCCGGGGCGGTCCCGGGCGGTCCGGGGCGGTCCCAGGCGGTCCATGGCGGTCCCGGGCGGTCCGGGGCGGTCCCAGGCGGTCCGGGGCGGTCCCGGGCGGTCCGGGGCGGTCCCGTGCGGTCCGGGGCGGTCCGGGGCGGTCCCGGGCGGTCCCGGGCGGTCCCGGGTGGTCCCGGGCGGTTCCGGATGGTCCCGACGGTCCCGGGCGGTCCCGGGCGGTCCCGGGCGTTCCCGAGCATTCCAGGGCAGTCCCGGGCGGTCCAGGGTAGTCCCGGGTGGTCCCGGGCCGTCCCGGGCGGTCCCGGGTGGTCCCGGGCGGTCCCGGGCGGTCCCGGGTGGTCCGGGGCGGTCCTGGGCGGTCCGGGGCGGTCCCGGGCGGTCCGGGGCGGTCCCGGGCGGTCCCGGACGGTCCCGGGCGGTCCCGGGCGGTCCCGGGCGGTCCCAGGCGATCCGGGGCGGTCCCGGGCGGTCCCGGGCGGTCCCGGGTGGTCCCGGGCGGTCCCGGGCAGTCCCGGGCGGTCCCGGGCGGTCCCGGGCGGTCCGTGGCAATCCGGGGCGGTCCCGGGCGGTCCCGGGCGGTCCGGGGCGGTCCTGGGCAGTCCCGGGCGGTCCCGGGCGCTCCGGGGCGGTCCAGGGTGGTCCGGGGCGGTCCCGGGCGGTCGGGGGCGTCCCGGGCGGTCCTGGGCGGTCCCGGGCGGTCCCGGGCGGTCCGGGGCGGTCCATTGCGGTCCGGGGCGGTCCCGGGCGGTCCGGGGCGGTCCCTGGCGGTCCGGGGCGGTCCCGGGCGGTCCGGGCGGTCCCGGGCGGTCCGGGGCGGTCCCGGGCGGTCCGGGGCAGTCCCAGGCGGCCCCGGACTGTCCGGACGGTCCCGTGCGGTCCTGGGCGGTCCTGGGCGGTCCCGGGCGGTCCGGGGTGGTCCCGGGCGGTCCCGGACGGTCCCGGGCGGTCCCGGGCGGTGCCGGGCGGTCCCGGGCGGTCCGGGGCGGTCCCGGGCGGTCCCGGGCGGTCCCGGGTGGTCCCGGGCGGTCCCGGGCAGTCCCGGGCGGTCCCGGGCGGTCCCGGGCGGTCCGTGGTAATCCGGGGCGGTCCTGGGTGGTCCCGGGCGGTCCGGGCGGTCCTGGGCGGTCCCGGGCGGTACCGGGCGGTCCGGGGCGGTCCAGGGTGGTCCGGGGCGGTCCCGGGCGGTCCGGGGCGTCCCGGGCGGTCCTGGGCGGTCCCGCGCGGTCCCGGGCGGTCCGGGGCGGTCCAGGGCGGTCCGGGGCGTTCCCGGGCGGTCCGGGGCGGTCCCTGGCGGTCCGGGGCGGTCCCGGGCGGTCCGGGGCGGTCCCGGGCGGTCCGGGGCGGTCCCGGGCGGTCCGGGGCAGTCCCGGGCGGTCCCGGACGGTCCGGACGGTCCCGGGCGGTCCTGGGCGGTCCCGGGCGGTCTCGGCCGGTCCCGGGCGGCCCGTGGCGGTCCGGGGCGGTCCCGGGCGGTCCCGGGCGGTCCGGGGCGGTCCTGGGCGGTCCCGGGTGGTCCCGGGCGGTCCGGGGCGGTCCAGGGCGGTCCGGGGCAGTCCCGGGCGGTCCGGGGTGGTCCCGGACGGTCCAGGGCGGTCCCGGGCGGTCCGGGGTGGTCCCGGGCGGTCCGGGGCGGTCCCGGGTGGTCCGGGGCGGTCCCGGGCGGTCCCGTGCGGTCCCGGGCGGTCCCGGACGGTCCAGACGGTCCCGGGCGGTCCCGGGCGGTCCCGGGCGGTCCCGGGCGGTCCCGTGCGTTCCAGGGCGGTCCCGGGTGGTCCCGGGCGGTCCCGGGCGGTCCCGGGCGGTCCCGGGCGGTCCCGGGCGGTCACGGGCGGTCCCGGGCGGTCCCAGCCGGTCCCGGGCTGTCCCGGGCAGTCCGGGGTGGTCCCGAGCAGTCCGGGGCAGTCCCGGGCGGTCCGGGGCGGTCCCGGGCGGTCCCGGGCGGTCCCGGGCGGTCCGGGGCGGTCCGGGGCGGTCCAGGCCGGTCCGGGGCGGTCCCGGGCGGTCCGGGGTGGTCCCGGACGGTCCAGGGCGGTCCCGGGCGGTCCCGGGCGGTCCCGGGCGGTCCCGGGCGGTCCCGGGCGTTCCAGGGCGGTCCCGGGTGGTCCCGGGCGGTCCCTGGCGGTCCGGGCGGTCCCGGGCGGTCCCGGGCGGTCACGGGCGGTCCCGGGCGGTCCCGGCCGGTCCCGGGCTGTCCCGGGCAGTCCGGGTGGTCCCGAGCAGTCCGGGGCGGTACCGGGCGGTCCGGGGCGGTCCCGGGCGGTCCCGGGCGGTCCCGGGCGGTCCGGGGCGGTCCTGGGCGGTCCCGGGCGGTCCCGGGCGGTCCCGGGCGGTCCCGGGCGGTCCCGGGCGGTCCCGGGCGGTCCGGGGCGTTCCCGGGCGGTCCGGGGCGGTCCCGGGCGGTCGTGGGCGGTCCCGGGCAGTCCTGGGCGGTCCCGGGCGGTCCCGGGCGGTCCCGGGCGGTCCCGGGCGGTCCCGGGCGGTCCCGGGCGGTCCGTGGCGGTCCGGGGCGGTCCGGGGCGGTCCCGGGCCGTCCCGGGCGATCCCGGGCGGTCCCGGGCGGTCCCGGGCGGTCCCGGGTGGTCCGGGGCGGTTCTGGGCGGTCCGGGGCGGTCCCGGGCGGTCCGGGGCGGTCCCGGGCGGTCCGGGGTGGTCCCGGGCGGTCCGGGGTGGTCCCGGGCGGTCCCGGACGGTCCCGGGCGGTCCCGGGCGGTGCCGGGCGGTCCCGGGCGGTCCGGGGCGGTCCCCGGGCGGTCCCGGGCGGTCCCGGGTGGTCCCGGGCGGTCCCGGGCAGTCCCGGGCGGTCCCGGGCGGTCCCGGGCGGTCCGTGGTAATCTGGGGCGGTCCTGGGTGGTCCCGGGCGGTCCGGGGCGGTCCTGGGCGGTCCCGGGCGGTCCCGGGCGGTCCGGGGCGGTCCAGGGTGGTCCGGGGCGGTCCCGGGCGGTCCGGGGCGTCCCGGGCGGTCCTGGGCGGTCCCGCGCGGTCCCGGGCGGTCCGGGGCGGTCCAGGGCGGTCCGGGGCGTTCCCGGGCGGTCCGGGGCGGTCCCTGGCGGTCCGGGGCGGTCCCGGGCGGTCCGGGGCGGTCCCGGGCGGTCCGGGGCGGTCCCGGGCGGTCCGGGGCAGTCCCGGGCGGTCCCGGACGGTCCGGACGGTCCCGGGCGGTCCTGGGCGGTCCCGGGCGGTCTCGGCCGGTCCCGGGCGGCCCGTGGCGGTCCGGGGCGGTCCCGGGCGGTCCCGGGCGGTCCGGGGCGGTCCTGGGCGGTCCCGGGCGGTCCCGGGCGGTCCGGGGCGGTCCAGGGCGGTCCGGGGCAGTCCCGGGCGGTCCGGGGTGGTCCCGGACGGTCCAGGGCGGTCCCGGGCGGTCCGGGGTGGTCCCGGGCGGTCCGGGGCGGTCCCGGGTGGTCCGGGGCGGTCCCGGGCGGTCCCGTGCGGTCCCGGGCGGTCCCGGACGGTCCAGACGGTCCCGGGCGGTCCCGGGCGGTCCCGGGCGGTCCCGGGCGGTCCCGTGCGTTCCAGGGCGGTCCCGGGTGGTCCCGGGCGGTCCCGGGCGGTCCCGGGCGGTCCCGGGCGGTCCCGGGCGGTCACGGGCGGTCCCGGGCGGTCCCAGCCGGTCCCGGGCTGTCCCGGGCAGTCCGGGGTGGTCCCGAGCAGTCCGGGGCAGTCCCGGGCGGTCCGGGGTGGTCCCGGGCGGTCCCGGGCGGTCCCGGGCGGTCCGGGGCGGTCCGGGGCGGTCCAGGCCGGTCCGGGGCGGTCCCGGGCGGTCCGGGGTGGTCCCGGACGGTCCAGGGCGGTCCCGGGCGGTCCCGGGCGGTCCCGGGCGGTCCCGGGCGGTCCCGGGCGTTCCAGGGCGGTCCCGGGTGGTCCCGGGCGGTCCCTGGCGGTCCCGGGCGGTCCCGGGCGGTCCCGGGCGGTCACGGGCGGTCCCGGGCGGTCCCGGCCGGTCCCGGGCTGTCCCGGGCAGTCCGGGGTGGTCCCGAGCAGTCCGGGGCGGTCCCGGGCGGTCCGGGGCGGTCCCGGGCGGTCCCGGGCGGTCCCGGGCGGTCCGGGGCGGTCCTGGGCGGTCCCGGGCGGTCCCGGGCGGTCCCGGGCGGTCCCGGGCGGTCCCGGGCGGTCCGGGGCGTTCCCGGGCGGTCCGGGGCGGTCCCGGGCGGTCGTGGGCGGTCCTAGGCGGTCCCGGGCGGTTCCCGGGCGGTCCGGGGCGGTCCCTGGCGGTCCGGGGCGGTCCCGGGCGGTCTGGGGCGGTCCGGGGCGGTCCCTGGCGGTCCGGGGCGGTCCCGGGCGGTCCGGGGCGGTCCCTGGTGGTCCGGGGCGGTCCCGGGCGGTCCCGGGTGGTCCGGGGCGGTTCTGGGCGGTCCGGGGCGGTCCCGGGCGGTCCGGGGCGGTCCCAGGCGGTCCGGGCGGTCCCGGGCAATCCCGGGCGGTCCCGGGCGGTCCAGGGCGGTCCCGGGCGGTCCTGGGCGGTCCCGGGTGGTCCCGGGCGGTCCCTGGCAGTCCTGGGCAGTCCCGGGCGGTCCCGGGCGGTCCGTGGCAATCCGGGGCGGTCCCGGGCGGTCCCGGGCGGTCCTGGGCGGTCCCGGGCGGTCCCGGGCGGTCCCGGGCGGTCCCGGGCGGTCCCGGGTGGTCCCGGGCGGTCCGTGGCGGTCCGGGGCGGTCCCGGGCGGTCCAGGGCGGTCCTGGGCGGTCCTGGGCGGTCCCGGGTGGTCCCGGGCGGTCCCTGGCAGTCCTGGGCGGTCCCGGGCGGTCCCGGGCGGTCCGTGGCAATCCGGGGCGGTCCCGGGCGGTCCCGGGCGGTCCTGGGCGGTCCCGGGCGGTCCCGGGCGGTCCCGGGCGGTCCCGGGCGGTCCCGGGTGGTCCCGGGCGGTCCGTGGCGGTCCGGGGCGGTCCCGGGCGGTCCCGGGCGGTCCGAGGCGGTCCCGGGCGGTCCCGGACGGTCCCGGCCGGTCCAGGGCTGTCCCGGGCGGTCCGGGGCGGTCCTGGGCGGTCCCGGGCGGTCCGGGGCGGTCCCGGGCGGTCTGGGGCGGTCCCGGGCGGTCCGGGGCGGTCCCGGGCAGTCCGGGGGCGGTCCTGGGCGGTCCCGGGCGGTCCGGGGCGGTCCCGGGCGGTCCGGGGCGGTCCCAGGCGGTCCGGGGCGGTCCCGGGCGGTCCGGGGCGGTCCCGGGCGGTCCGGGGCGGTCCCGGGCGGTCCCGGGCGGTCCCGGGCGGTCCCGGGCGGTCCCGGATGGTCCCGATGGTCCCGGGCGGTCCCGGGCGGTCCCGGGCGGTTCTGAGCGTTCCAGGGCAGTCCCGGGCGGTCCAGGGTAGTCCCGGGTGGTCCCGGGCCGTCCCGGGTGGTCCCGGGTGGTCCCGGGCGGTCCCGGCGGTCCCGGGTGGTCCGGCGCGGTCCTGGGCGGTCGGGGCGGTCCCGGGCGGTCCGGGGCGGTCCCGGGCGGTCCCGGACGGTCCGGGGCAGTCCCGGGCGGTCTGGGGCGGTCCCGGGCGGTCCGGGGCGGTCCCGGGCGGTCCGGGGCGGTCTGGGCGGTCCCGGGCGGTCCGGGGCGGTCCCGGGCGGTCTCGGGCGGTCCCGGGGCGGTCCGGGGCGGTCCCAGGCGGTCCGGGGCAGTCCCGGGCGGTCCGGGGCGGTCCCGGGCGGTCCGGGTCGGTCCCGGGCGGTCCGGGGCGGTCCCGGGCGGTCCCGGGCGGTCTGGGGCGGTCCGGGGCGGTACCGGGCAGTCCCGGGCAGGTCCGGGGCGGTCCCGGGCGGTCCGGGGCGGTCCCAGGCGGTCCGGGGCGGTCCCGGGCGGTCCGGGGCGGTCCCAGGCGGTCCGGGGCGGTCCCGGGCGGTCCGGGGCGGTCCCGGGCGGTCCGGGGCGGTCCCGGGCGGTCCCGGGCGGTCCCGGGCGGTCCCGGGCGGTCCCGGATGGTCCCGACGGTCCCGGGCGGTCCCGGGCGGTCCCGGGCGGTCCCGAGCGTTCAAGGGCAGTCCCGGGCGGTCCAGGGTAGTCCCGGGTGGTCCCGGGCCGTCCCGGGTGGTCCCGGGTGGTCCCGGGCGGTCCCGGGCGGTCCCGGGTGGTCCGGGGCAGTCCTGGGCGGTCCGGGGCGGTCCCGGGCGGTCCCGGGCGGTCCCAGGCGGTCCGGGGCGGTCCCGGGCGGTCCGGGGCAGTCGCGGGCGGTCCGGGCGGTCCCGGGCAGTCCGGGGCGGTACCGGGCGGTCCCGGGCAGTCCGGGGAGGTCCCGGGCGGTCCGGGGCGGTCCCAGGCGGTCCGGGGCGGTCCCGGGCGGTCCGGGGCGGTCCCAGGCGGTCCGGGGCGGTCCCGGGCGGTCCGGGGCGGTCCCGGGCGGTCCGGGGCGGTCCCGGGCGGTCCTGGGCGGTCCCGGGCGGTCCCGGGCGGTCCCGGATGGTTCCGACGGTCCCGGGCGGTCCCGGGCGGTCCCGGGCGGTCCCGAGCGTTCCAGGGCAGTCCCGGGCGGTCCAGGGTAGTCCCGGTGGTCCCGGGCCGTCCCGGGCGGTCCCGGGTGGTCCCGGGCGGTCCCGGGTGGTCCCGGGTGGTCCGGGGCGGTCCTGGGCGGTCCGGGGCGGTCCCGGGCGGTCCGGGGCGGTCCCGGGCGGTCCCGGACGGTCCCGGGCGGTCCCGGGCGGTCCCGGGCGGTCCCAGGCGGTTCGGGGCGGTCCCGGGCGGTCCCGGGCGGTCCCGGGTGGTCCCGGGCGGTCCCGGGCAGTCCCGGGCGGTCCCGGGCGGTCCCGGGCGGTCCGCGGCAATCCGGGGGCGGTCCCGGGCGGTCCCGGGCGGTCCGGGGCGGTCCTGGGCGGTCCCGGGCGGTCCCGGGCGGTCCGGGGCGGTCCAGGGTGGTCCGGGGCGGTCCCGGGCGGTCCGGGGCGTCCCGGGCGGTCCTGGGCGGTCCCGGGCGGTCCCGGGCGGTCCGGGGCGGTCCAGGGCGGTCCGGGGCGGTCCCGGGCGGTCCGGTGCGGTCCCTGGCGGTCCGGGGCGGTCCCGGGCGGTCCGGGGCGGTTCCGGGCGGTCCGGGGCGGTCCCGGGCGGTCCGGGGCAGTCCCAGGCGGCCCCGGACTGTCCGGACGGTCCCGGGCGGTCCCTTGCGGTCCTGGGCGGTCCCGGGCGGTCCGAGGGTGGTCCCGGGCGGTCCCGGACGGTCCCGGGCGGTCCCGGGCGGTCCCGGGCGGTTCCGGGCGGTCCGGGGCGGTCCCGGGCGGTCCCGGGCGGTCCCGGGTGGTCCCGGGCGGTCCCGGGCAGTCCCGGGCGGTCCCGGGCGGTCCCGGGCGGTCCGTGGCAATCCGGGGCGGTCCCGGGTGGTCCCTGGCGGTCCAGGGCGGTCCTGGGCGGTCCCGGGCGGTCCCGGGCGGTCCGGGGCGGTCCAGGGTGGTCCAGGGCGGTCCCGGGCGGTCCGGGGCGTCCCGGGCGGTCCTGGGCGGTCCCGGGCGGTCCCGGGCAGTCCGGGGCGGTCCCTGGCGGTCCGGGGCGGTCCCGGGCGGTCTGGGGCGGTCCGGGGCGGTCCCTGGCGGTCCGGGGCGGTCCCGGGCGGTCCGGGGCGGTCCCTGGTGGTCCGGGGCGGTCCCGGGCGGTCTGGGGCGGTCCCGGGCGGTCCGGGCGGTCCCGGGCGGTCCGGGGCAGTCCCGGGCGGTCCCGGACGGTCCGGACGGTCCCGGGCGGTCCTGGGCGGTCCCGGGCGGTCTCGGGCGGTCCCGGGCAGCCCCGTGGCGGTTCGGGGCGGTCCCGGGCGGTCCCGGGCGGTCCGGGGCGGTCCTGGGCGGTCTCGGGCGGTCCCGGGCGGTCCCGGGCGGTCCGGGGCGGTCCTGGGCGGTACCGGGCAGTCCCGTGCAGTCCGGGGCGGTCCCGGGCGGTCCGGGGCGGTCCCAGGCGGTCCGGGGCGGTCCCGGGCGGTCCGGGGCGGTCCCAGGCGGTCCGGGGCGGTCCCGGGCGGTCCGGGGCGGTCCCGGGCGGTCCGGGGCGGTCCCGGGCGGTCCCGGGCGGTCCCGGGCGGTCCCGGGCGGTCCCGGATGGTCCCGACGGTCCCGGGCGGTCCCGGGCGGTCCCGGGCGGTCCCGAGCGTTCCAGGGCAGTCCCGGGCGGTCCAGGGTAGTCCCGGGTGGTCCCGGGCCGTCCCGGGTGGTCCCGGGTGGTCCCGGGCGGTCCCGGGCGGTCCCGGGTGGTCCGGGGCAGTCCTGGGCGGTCCGGGGCGGTCCCGGGCGGTCCGGGGCGGTCCCGGGCGGTCCCGGACGGTCCCGGGCGGTCCCGGGCGGTCCCGGGCGGTCCCGGGCGGTCCCAGGCGGTCCGGGGCGGTCCCGGGCGGTCCGGGGCAGTCCCGGGCGGTCCGGGGCGGTCCCGGGCAGTCCGGGGCGGTACCGGGCGGTCCCGGGCAGTCCGGGGCGGTCCCGGGCGGTCCGGGGCGGTCCCAGGCGGTCCGGGGCGGTCCCGGGCGGTCCGGGGCGGTCCCAGGCGGTCCGGGGCCGTCCCGGGCGGTCCGGGGCGGTCCCGGGCGGTCCGGGGCGGTCCCGGGCGGTCCTGGGCGGTCCCGGGCGGTCCCGGGCGGTCCCGGATGGTCCCGACGGTCCCGGGCGGTCCCGGGCGGTCCCGGGCGGTCCCGAGCGTTCCAGGGCAGTCCCGGGCGGTCCAGGGTAGTCCCGGGTGGTCCCGGGCCGTCCCGGGCGGTCCCGGGTGGTCCCGGGCGGTCCCGGGTGGTCCCGGGTGGTCCGGGGCGGTCCTGGGCGGTCCGGGGCGGTCCCGGGCGGTCCCGGGCGGTCCCGGGTGGTCCGGGGCGGTCCCAGGCGGTTCGGGGCGGTCCCGGGCGGTCCCGGCGGTCCCGGTGGTCCCGGGCGGTCCCGGGCAGTCCCGGGCGGTCCCGGGCGGTCCCGGGCGGTCCGCGGCAATCCGGGGCGGTCCCGGGCGGTCCCGGGCGGTCCGGGGCGGTCCTGGGCGGTCCCGGGCGGTCCCGGGCGGTCCGGGGCGGTCCAGGGTGGTCCGGGGCGGTCCCGGGCGGTCCGGGGCGTCCCGGGCGGTTCTGGGCGGTCCCGGGCGGTCCCGGGCGGTCCGGGGCGGTCCAGGGCGGTCCGGGGCGGTCCCGGGCGGTCCGGTGCGGTCCCTGGCGGTCCGGGGCGGTCCCGGGCGGTCCGGGGCGGTCCCGGGCGGTCCGGGGCGGTCCCGGGCGGTCCGGGGCAGTCCCAGGCGGCCCCGGACTGTCCGGACGGTCCCGGGCGGTCCTGGGCGGTCCTGGGCGGTCCCGGGCGGTCCGGGGTGGTCCCGGGCGGTCCCGGACGGTCCCGGGCGGTCCCGGGCGGTCCCGGGCGGTTCCGGGCGGTCCGGGGCGGTCCCGGGCGGTCCCGGGCGGTCCCGGGTGGTCCTGGGCGGTCCCGGGCAGTCCCGGGCGGTCCCGGGCGGTCCCGGGCGGTCCGTGGCAATCCGGGGCGGTCCCGGGTAGTCCTGGCGGTCCGGGGCGGTCCTGGGCGGTCCCGGGCGGTCCCGGGCGGTCCGGGGCGGTCCAGGGTGGTCCAGGGCGGTCCCAGGCGGTCCGGGCGTCCGGCGGTCCTGGGCGGTCCCGGGCGGTCCCGGGCGGTCCGGGGCGGTCCCTGGCGGTCCGGGGCGGTCCCGGGCGGTCTGGGGCCGTCCGGGGCGGTCCCTGGCGGTCCGGGGCGGTCCCGGGCGGTCCGGGCGGTCCCTGGCGGTCCGGGGCGGTCCCGGGCGGTCTGGGGCGGTCCCGGGCGGTCCGGGGCGGTCCCGGGCGGTCCGGGGCAGTCCCGGGCGGTCCCGGACGGTCCGGACGGTCCCGGGCGGTCCTGCCGGTCCCGGGCGGTCTCGGGCGGTCCCGGGCAGCCCGTGGCGGTTCGGGGCGGTCCCGGGCGGTCCCGGGCGGTCCGGGGCGGTCCTGGGCGGTCTCGGGCGGTCCCGGGCGGTCCGGGGCGGTCCAGGGCGGTCCGGGGCGGTCCCGGGCGGTCCGGGCGGTCCCGGACGTTCCAGGGCGGTCCCGGGCGGTCCGGGGTGGTCCCGGGCAGTCCGGGGCGGTCCCGGGCGGCCGGGGCGGTCCCGGGCGGTCCCGGGCGGTCCCGGGTGGTCCCGGGCGGTCCGTGGCAGTCCGGGGCGGTCCCGGGCGGTCCCGGGCGGTCCGAGGCGGTCCCGGGCAGTCCCGGACGGTCCCGGCCGGTCCAGGGCTGTCCCGGGCGGTCCGGGGCGGTCCTGGGCGGTCCCGGGCGGTCCGGGGCGGTCCCGGGCGGTCTGGGGCGGTCCCGGGCGGTCCGGGGCGGTCCCGGGCGGTCCGGGGCGGTCCTGGGCGGTCCCCGGGCGGTCCGGGGCGGTCCCGGGCGGTCTCGGGCGGTCCCAGGCGGTCCGGGGCGGTCCCAGGCGGTCCGGGGCAGTCCCGGGCGGTCCGGGGCGGTCCCGGGCGGTCCGGGTCGGTCCCGGGCGGTCCGGGCCGGTCCCGGGCGGTCCCGGGCGGTCCGGGGCGGTCCGGGGCAGTACCGGGCAGTCCCGGGCAGTCCGGGGCGGTCCCGGGCGGTCCGGGGCGGTCCCAGGCGGTCCGGGGCGGTCCCGGGCGGTCCGGGGCGGTCCCAGGCGGTCCGGGCGGTCCCGGGCGGTCCGGGGCGGTCCCGGGCGGTCCGTGGCGGTCCCGGGCGGTCCCGGGCGGTCCCGGGCGGTCCCGGGCGGTCCCGGATGGTCCCGATGGTCCCGGGCGGTCCCGGGCGGTCCCGGGCGGTCCCGAGCGTTCCAGGGCAGTCCCGGGCGGTCCAGGGTAGTCCCCGGGTGGTCCCGGGCCGTCCCGGGTGGTCCCGGGTGGTCCCGGGCGGTCCCGGGCGGTCCCGGGTGGTCCGGGGCGGGTCCTGGGCGGTCCGGGGGCGGTCCCGGGCGGTCCGGGGCGGTCCCGGGCGGTCCCGGACGGTCCGGGGCGTTCCCGGGCGGTCTGGGGCGGTCCCGGGCGGTCCGGGGCGGTCCCGGGCGGTCCGGGGCGGTCTTGGGCGGTCCCGGGCGGTCGGGGCGGTCCGGGCGGTCTCGGGCGGTCTGGGGCGGTCCCGGGCGGTCCGGGGCGGTCCCGGGCGGTCCGGGGCAGTCCCGGGCGGTCCCGGACGGTCCGGACGGTCCCGGGCGGTCCTGGGCGGTCCCGGGCGGTCTCGGGCGGTCCCGGGCAGCCCGTGGCGGTTCGGGGCGGTCCCGGGCGGTCCCGGGCGGTCCGGGGCGGTCCTGGGCGGTCTCGGGCGGTCCCGGGCGGTCCGGGGCGGTCCAGGGCGGTCCGGGGCGGTCCCGGGCGGTCCGGGGCGGTCCCGGACGTTCCAGGGCGGTCCCGGGCGGTCCGGGGTGGTCCCGGGCAGTCCGGGCGGTCTCGGGCGGTCCGGGGCGGTCCTGGGCGGTCCCGGGCGGTCCCGGTGGTCCCGGGCGGTCCGTGGCGGTCCGGGGCGGTCCCGGGCGGTCCCGGCGGTCCGAGGCGGTCCCGGGCGGTCCCGGGCGGTCCCGGGCGGTCCGGGGCGGTCCCGGGCGGTCCGGGGCGGTCCCAGGCGGTCCGGGGCGGTCCCGGGCGGTCCGGGCGGTCCCGGGCGGTCCGGGGCGGTCTCGGGCGGTCCCAGGCGGTCCGGGGCGGTCCCAGGCGGTCCGGGGCAGTCCCGGGCGGTCCGGGGCGGTCCCGGGCGGTCCGGGTCGGTCCCGGGCGGTCCGGGCCGGTCCCGGGCGGTCCCGGGCGGTCCGGGGCGGTCCGGGGCAGTACCGGGCAGTCCCGGGCAGTCCGGGGCGGTCCCGGGCGGTCCGGGGCGGTCCCAGGCGGTCCGGGGCGGTCCCGGGCGGTCCGGGGCGGTCCCAGGCGGTCCGGGGCGGTCCCGGGCGGTCCGGGGCGGTCCCGGGCGGTCCGTGGCGGTCCCGGGCGGTCCCGGGCGGTCCCGGGCGGTCCCCGGGCGGTCCCGGATGGTCCCGATGGTCCCGGGCGGTCCGGTCCCGGGCGGTCCCGAGCGTCCAGGGCAGTCCCGGGCGGTCCAGGGTAGTCCCGGGTGGTCCCGGGCCGTCCCGGGTGGTCCCGGGTGGTCCCGGGCGGTCCCGGGCGGTCCCGGGTGGTCCGGGGCGGTCCTGGGCGGTCCGGGGCGGTCCCGGGCGGTCCGGGGCGGTCCCGGGCGGTCCCGGACGGTCCGGGGCGTTCCCGGGCGGTCTGGGGCGGTCCCGGGCGGTCCGGGGCGTCCCGGGCGGTCCGGGGCGGTCTTGGGCGGTCCCGGGCGGTCGGGGCGGTCCCGGGCGGTCTCGGGCGGTCTGGGGCGGTCCCGGGCGGTCCGGGGCGGTCCGGGCGGTCCGGGCAGTCCCGGGCGGTCCCGGACGGTCCGGACGGTCCCGGGCGGTCCTGGGCGGTCCCGGGCGGTCTCGGGCGGTCCCGGGCAGCCCGTGGCGGTTCGGGGCGGTCCCGGGCGGTCCCGGGCGGTCCGGGGCGGTCCTGGGCGGTCTCGGGCGGTCCCGGGCGGTCCGGGGCGGTCCAGGGCGGTCCGGGGCGGTCCCGGGCGGTCCGGGGCGGTCCCGGACGTTCCAGGGCGGTCCCGGGCGGTCCGGGGTGGTCCCGGGCAGTCCGGGGCGGTCTCGGGCGGTCCGGGCGGTCCTGGGCGGTCCCGGGCGGTCCCGGGTGGTCCCGGGCGGTCCGTGGCGGTCCGGGGCGGTCCCGGGCGGTCCCGGGCGGTCCGAGGCGGTCCCGGGCGGTCCCGGGCGGTCCCGTCCCGGGCGGTCCGGGGCGGGGGTCCCGGGCGGTCCGGGGCGGTCCCAGGCGGTCCGGGGCGGTCCCGGGCGGTCCGGGGCGGTCCGGGCGGTCCGGGGCGGTCCCGGGCGGTCCCGGGCGGTCCCGGGCAGTCCCGGGCGGTCCCGGATGGTCCCGATGGTCCCGGGCGGTCCCGGGCGGTCCCGGGCGGTCCCGAGCGTTCCAGGGCAGTCCCGGGCGGTCCAGGGTAGTCCCGGGTGGTCCCGGGCCGTCCCGGGTGGTCCCGGGTGGTCCCGGGCGGTCCCGGGCGGTCCCGGGTGGTCCGGGGCGGTCCTGGGCGGTCCGGGGCGGTCCCGGGCGGTCCGGGGCGGTCCCGGGCGGTCCCGGACGGTCCGGGGCGGTCCCGGGCGGTCTGGGGCGGTCCCGGGCGGTCCGGGGCGGTCCCGGGCGGTCCGGGGCGGTCCTGGGCGGTCCCGGGCGGTCCGGGGCGGTCCCGGGCGGTCTCGGGCGGTCCCGGGCGGTCCGGGGCGGTCCCAGGCGGTCCGGGGCAGTCCCGGGCGGTCCGGGGCGGTCCCGGGCGGTCCGGGTCGGTCCCGGGCGTCCGGGGCGGTCCCGGGCGGTCCCGGGCGGTCGGGGCGGTCCGGGGCGGTACCGGGCAGTCCGGGCAGTCCGGAGCGGTCCCGGGCGGTCCGGGGCGGTCCCAGGCGGTCCGGGGCGGTCCCGGGCGGTCCGGGGCGGTCCAGGCGGTCCGGGGCGGTCCCGGGCGGTCCGGGGCGGTCCCGGGCGGTCCGGGGCGGTCCCGGGTGGTCCCGGGCGGTCCCGGGCGGTCCCGGGCGGTCCCGGATGGTCCCGACGGGTCCCGGGCGGTCCCGGGCGGTCCCGGGCGGTCCCGAGCGTTCCAGGGCAGTCCCGGGCGGTTCAGGGTAGTCCCGGGTGGTCCCGGGCCGTCCCGGGTGGTCCCGGGTGGTCCCGGGCGGTCCCGGCGGTCCCGGGTGGTCCGGGCGGTCCTGGGCGGTCCGGGGCGGTCCCGGGCGGTCCGGGGCGGTCCCGGGCGGTCCCGGACGGTCCCGGGCGGTCCGGGCGGTCCCGGGCGGTCCCGGGCGGTCCCAGGCGGTCTGGGGCGGTCCCGGGCGGTCCGGGGCAGTCCCGGGCGGTCCGGGGCGGTCCCGGGCAGTCCGGGGCGGTACCGGGCGGTCCCGGGCAGTCCGGGGCGGTCCCGGGCGGTCCGGGGCGGTCCCAGGCGGTCCGGGGCGGTCCGGGGCGGTCCAGGGCGGTCCGGGGCGGTCCCGGGCAGTCCGGGGCGGTACCGGGCGGTCCCGGGCAGTCCGGGCGGTCCCGGGCGGTCCTGGGCGGTCTCGGGCGGTCCCGGGCGGTCCGGGGCGGTCCAGGGCGGTCCGGGGCGGTCCCGGGCGGTCCGGGGCGGTCCCGGACGTTCCAGGGCGGTCCAGGGCGGTCCGGGGCGGTCCCGGGCGGTCCGGGGCGGTCCCGGACGTTCCAGGGCAGTCCCGGGCGGTCCCGGGCGGTCCCGGGCGGTCCGCGGCAATCCGGGGCGGTCCCGGGCGGTCCCGGGCGGTCCGGGGCGGTCCTGGGCGGTCCCGGGCGGTCCCGGGCGGTCCGGGGCGGTCCAGGGTGGTCCGGGGCGGTCCCGGGCGGTCCGGGGCGTCCCGGGCGGTCCTGGGCGGTCCCGGGCGGTCCCGGGCGGTCCGGGGCGGTCCAGGGCGGTCCGGGGCGGTCCCGGGCGGTCCGGTGCGGTCCCTGGCGGTCCGGGGCGGTCCCGGGCGGTCCGGGGCGGTCCCGGGCGGTCCGGGGCGGTCCCGGGCGGTCCGGGGCAGTCCCAGGCGGCCCCGGACTGTCCGGACGGTCCGGGCGGTCCTGGGCGGTCCTGGGGGCGGTCCCGGGCGGTCCGGGGTGGTCCCGGCGGTCCCGGACGGTCCCGGGCGGTCCCGGGCGGTCCCGGGCGGTTCCGGGCGGTCCGGGGCGGTCCCGGGCGGTCCCGGGCGGTCCCGGGTGGTCCCGGGCGGTCCCGGGCAGTCCCGGGCGGTCCCGGCGGTCCCGGGCGGTCCGTGGCAATCCGGGGCGGTCCCGGGTAGTCCCTGGCGGTCCGGGGCGGTCCTGGGCGGTCCCGGGCGGTCCCGGGCGGTCCGGGGCGGTCCAGGGTGGTCCAGGGCGGTCCCAGGCGGTCCGGGGCGTCCCGGGCGGTCCTGGGCGGTCCCGGGCGGTCCCGGGCGGTCCGGGGCGGTCCCTGGCGGTCCGGGCGGTCCCGGGCGGTCTGGGGCCGTCCGGGGCGGTCCCTGGCGGTCCGGGGCGGTCCCGGGCGGTCCGGGGCGGTCCCTGGCGGTCCGGGGCGGTCCCGGGCGGTCTGGGGCGGTCCCGGGCGGTCCGGGGCGGTCCCGGGCGGTCCGGGGCAGTCCCGGGCGGTCCCGGACGGTCCGGACGGTCCCGGGCGGTCCTGGCCGGTCCCGGGCGGTCTCGGGCGGTCCCGGGCAGCCCGTGGCGGTTCGGGGCGGTCCCGGGCGGTCCCGGGCGGTCCGGGCGGTCCTGGGCGGTCTCGGGCGGTCCCGGGCGGTCCGGGGCGGTCCAGGGCGGTCCGGGGCGGTCCCGGGCGGTCCGGGGCGGTCCCGGACGTTCCAGGGCGGTCCCGGGCGGTCCGGGGTGGTCCCGGGCAGTCCGGGGCGGTCCCGGGCGGTCCGGGGCCGTCCCGGGCGGTCCCGGGCGGTCCCGGGTGGTCCCGGGCGGTCCGTGGCAGTCCGGGGCGGTCCCGGGCGGTCCCGGGCGCTCCGAGGCGGTCCCGGGCAGTCCCGGACGGTCCCGGCCGGTCCAGGGCTGTCCCGGGTGGTCCGGGGCGGTCCTGGGCGGTCCCGGGCGGTCCGGGGCGGTCCCGGGCGGTCTGGGGCGGTCCCGGGCGGTCCGGGGCGGTCCCGGGCGGTCCGGGGCGGTCCTGGGCGGTCCCGGGCGGTCCGGGGCGGTCCCGGGCGGTCTCGGGCGGTCCCAGGCGGTCCGGGGGCGGTCCCAGGCGGTCCGGGGCAGTCCCGGGCGGTCCGGGGCGGTCCCGGGCGGTCCGGGTCGGTCCCGGGCGGTCCGGGCCGGTCCCGGGCGGTCCCGGGCGGTCCGGGGCGGTCCGGGGCGGTACCGGGCAGTCCCGGGCAGTCCGGGGCGGTCCCGGGCGGTCCGGGGCGGTCCCAGGCGGTCCGGGGCGGTCCCCGGGCGGTCCGGGGCGGTCCCAGGCGGTCCGGGGCGGTCCCGGGCGGTCCGGGCGGTCCCGGGCGGTCCGTGGCGGTCCCGGGCGGTCCCGGGCGGTCCCGGGCGGTCCCGGGCGGTCCCGGATGGTCCCGATGGTCCCGGGCGGTCCCGGGCGGTCCCGGGCGGTCCCGAGCGTTCCAGGGCAGTCCCGGGCGGTCCAGGGTAGTCCCGGGTGGTCCCGGGCCGTCCCGGGTGGTCCCGGGTGGTCCCGGGCGGTCCCGGGCGGTCCCCGGGTGGTCCGGGCGGTCCTGGGCGGTCCGGGGCGGTCCCGGGCGGTCCGGGGCGGTCCCGGGCGGTCCCGGACGGTCCGGGGCGTTCCCGGGCGGTCTGGGGCGGTCCCGGGCGGTCCGGGGCGGTCCCGGGCGGTCCGGGGCGGTCTTGGGCGGTCCCGGGCGGTCGGGGCGGTCCCGGGCGGTCTCGGGCGGTCTGGGGCGGTCCCGGGCGGTCCGGGGCGGTCCCGGGCGGTCCGGGGCAGTCCCGGGCGGTCCCGGACGGTCCGGACGGTCCCGGGCGGTCCTGGGCGGTCCCGGGCGGTCTCGGGCGGTCCCGGGCAGCCCGTGGCGGTTCGGGGCGGTCCCGGGCGGTCCCGGGCGGTCCGGGGCGGTCCTGGGCGGTCCTGGCGGTCCGGGCGGTCCGGGCGGTCCGGGGCGGTCCAGGCGGTCCGGGGCGGTCCCGGGCGGTCCGGGGCGGTCCCGGACGTTCCAGGGCGGTCCCGGGCGGTCCGGGGTGGTCCCGGGCAGTCCGGGGCGGTCTCGGGCGGTCCGGGGCGGTCCTGGGCGGTCCCGGGCGGTCCCGGGTGGTCCCGGGCGGTCCGTGGCGGTCCGGGGCGGTCCCGGGCGGTCCCGGGCGGTCCGAGGCGGTCCCGGGCGGTCCCGGACGGTCCCGGCCGGTCCAGGGCTGTCCCGGGCGGTCCGGGGCGGTCCTGGGCGGTCCCGGGCGGTCCGGGGCGGTCCCGGGCGGTCTGGGGCGGTCCCGGGCGGTCCGGGGCGGTCCCGGGCGGTCCGGGGCGGTCCTGGGCGGTCCCGGGCGGTCCGGGGCGGTCCCGGGCGGTCTCGGGCGGTCCCGGGCGGTCCGGGGCGGTCCCAGGCGGTCCGGGGCAGTCCCGGGCGGTCCGGGGCGGTCCCGGGCGGTCCGGGTCGGTCCCAGGCGGTCCGGGCCGGTCCCGGGCGGTCCCGGGCGGTCCGGGGCGGTCCGGGGCGGTACCGGGCAGTCCCGGGCAGTCCCGGGGCGGTCCCGGGCGGTCCGGGGCGGTCCCAGGCGGTCCGGGGCGGTCCCGGGCGGTCCGGGGCGGTCCCAGGCGGTCCGGGGCGGTCCCGGGCGGTCGGGGCGGTCCCGGGCGGTCCGGGGCGGTCCCGGGCGGTCCCGGGCGGTCCCGGGCGGTCCCGGGCGGTCCCGGATGGTCCCGATGGTCCCGGGCGGTCCCGGGCGGTCCCGGGCGGTCCCGAGCGTTCCAGGGCAGTCCCGGGCGGTCCAGGGTAGTCCCGGGTGGTCCCGGGCCGTCCCGGGTGGTCCCGGGTGGTCCCGGGCGGTCCCGGGCGGTCCCGGGTGGTCCGGGGCGGTCCTGGGCGGTCCGGGGCGGTCCCGGGCGGTCCGGGGCGGTCCCGGGCGGTCCCGGACGGTCCGGGGCGGTCCCGGGCGGTCTGGGGCGGTCCCGGGCGGTCCGGGGCGGTCCCGGGCGGTCCGGGGCGGTCCTGGGCGGTCCCGGGCGTCCGGGGCGGTCCCGGGCGGTCTCGGGCGGTCCCGGCGGTCCGGGGCGGTCCCAGGCGGGTCCGGGGCAGTCCCGGGCGGTCCGGGGCGGTCCCGGGCGGTCCGGGTCGGTCCCGGGTGGTCCGGGGCGGTCCCGGGCGGTCCCGGGCGGTCCGGGGCGGTCCGGGGCGGTACCGGGCAGTCCCGGGCAGTCCGGAGCGGTCCCGGGCGGTCCGGGGCGGTCCCAGGCGGTCCGGGGCGGTCCCGGGCGGTCCGGGGCGGTCCCAGGCGGTCCGGGGCGGTCCCGGGCGGTCCGGGGCGGTCCCGGGCGGTCCGGGGCGGTCCCGGGTGGTCCCGGGCGGTCCCGGGCGGTCCCGGGCGGTCCCGGATGGTCCCGACGGTCCCGGGCGGTCCCGGGCGGTCCCGGGCGGTCCCGAGCGTTCCAGGGCAGTCCCGGGCGGTTCAGGGTAGTCCCGGGTGGTCCCGGGCGTCCCGGGTGGTCCCGGGTGGTCCCGGGCGGTCCCGGGCGGTCCCGGGTGGTCCGGGGGCGGTCCTGGGCGGTCCGGGGCGGTCCCGGGCGGTCCGGGGCGGTCCCGGGCGGTCCCGGACGGTCCCGGGCGGTCCCGGGCGGTCCCGGGCGGTCCCGGGCGGTCCCAGGCGGTCCGGGGCGGTCCCGGGCGGTCCGGGGAAGTCCCCGGGCGGTCCGGGGCGGTCCCGGGCAGTCCGGGGCGGTACCGGGCGGTCCCGGGCAGTCCGGGGCGGTCCCGGGCGGTCCGGGGCGGTCCCAGGCGGTCCGGGGCGGTCCGGGCGGTCCCAGGGGCGGTCCGGGCGGTCCCGGGCAGTCCGGGGCGGTACCGGGCGGTCCCGGGCAGTCGGGGCGGTCCCGGGCGGTCCTGGGCGGTCTCGGGCGGTCCCGGGCGGTCCCGGGGCGGTCCAGGGCGGTCCGGGGCGGTCCCGGGCGGTCCGGGGCGGTCCCGGACGTTCCAGGGCGGTCCCGGGCGGTCCGGGGTGGTCCCGGGCAGTCCGGGGCGGTCCCGGGCGGTCCGGGGCGGTCCCGGGCGGTCCCGGGCGGTCCCGGGTGGTCCCGGGCGGTCCGTGGCGGTCCGGGGCGGTCCCGGGCGGTCCCGGGCGGTCCGAGGCGGTCCCGGGCGGTCCCGGACGGTACCGGCCGGTCCAGGGCTGTCCCGGGCGGTCCGGGGCGGTCCTGGGCGGTCCCGGGCGGTCCGGGGCGGTCCCGGGCGGTCTGGGGCGGTCCCGGGCGGTCCGGGGCGGTCCCGGGCGGTCCGGGGCGGTCCTGGGCGGTCCCGGGCGGTCCGGGGCGGGTCCCGGGCGGTCTCGGGCGGTCCCGGGCGGTCCGGGGCAGTCCCAGGCGGTCCGGGGCAGTCCCGGGCGGTCCGGGCGGTCCCGGGCGGTCCGGGTCGGTCCCGGGCGGTCCGGGCCGGTCCCGGGCGGTCCCGGGCGGTCCGGGGCGGTCCGGGGCGGTACCGGGCAGTCCCGGGCAGTCCGGGGCGGTCCCGGGCGGTCCGGGGCGGTCCCAGGCGGTCCGGGGCGGTCCCGGGCGGTCCGGGGCGGTCCCAGGCGGTCCGGGGCGGGTCCCGGGCGGTCCGGGGCGGTCCCGGGCGGTCCGGGCGGTCCCGGGCGGTCCCGGGCGGTCCCGGGCAGTCCCGGGCGGTCCCGGATGGTCCCGATGGTCCCGGGCGGTCCCGGGCGGTCCCGGGCGGTCCCGAGCGTTCCAGGGCAGTCCCGGGCGGTCCAGGGTAGTCCCGGGTGGTCCCGGGCCGTCCCGGGTGGTCCCGGGTGGTCCCGGGCGGTCCCGGGCGGTCCCGGGTGGTCCGGGGCGGTCCTGGGCGGTCCGGGGCGGTCCCGGGCGGTCCGGGGCGGTCCCGGGCGGTCCGGACGGTCCGGGGCGGTCCCGGGCGGTCTGGGGCGGTCCCGGGCGGCCGGGGCGGTCCCGGGCGGTCCGGGGCGGTCCTGGGCGGTCCCGGGCGGTCCGGGGCGGTCCCGGGCGGTCTCGGGCGGTCCCGGGCGGTCCGGGGCGGTCCCAGGCGGTCCGGGGCAGTCCCGGGCGGTCCGGGGCGGTCCCGGGCGGTCCGGGTCGGTCCCGGGCGGTCCGGGGCGGTCCCGGGCGGTCCCGGGCGGTCCGGGGCGGTCCGGGGCGGTACCGGGCAGTCCCGGGCAGTCCGGGGCGGTCCCGGGCGGTCCGGGGCAGTCCCAGGCGGTCCGGGGCGGTCCCGGGCGGTCCGGGGCGGTCCCAGGCGGTCCGGGGCGGTCCCGGGCGGTCCGGGGCGGTCCCGGGCGGTCCGGGGCGGTCCCGGGTGGTCCCGGGCGGTCCCGGGCGGTCCCGGGCGGTCCCGGATGGTCCCGACGGTCCCGGGCGGTCCCCGGGCGGTCCCGGGCGGTCCCGAGCGTTCCAGGGCAGTCCCGGGCGGTTCAGGGTAGTCCCGGGTGGTCCCGGGCCGTCCCGGGTGGTCCCGGGTGGTCCCGGGCGGTCCCGGGCGGTCCCGGGTGGTCCGGGGCAGTCCTGGGCGGTCCGGGGCGGTCCCGGGCGGTCCAGGGCGGTCCCGGGCGGGTCCCGGACGGTCCCGGGCGGTCCCGGGCGGTCCCGGGCGGTCCCGGGCGGTCCCAGGCGGTCCGGGGCGGTCCCGGGCGGTCCGGGGCAGTCCCGGGCGGTCCGGGGCGGTCCCGGGCAGTCCGGGGCGGTACCGGGCGGTCCCGGGCAGTCCGGGCGGTCCCGGGCGGTCCGGGGCGGTCCCAGGCGGTCCGGGGCGGTCCCAGGCGGTCCGGGGCCGGTCCCGGGCGGTCCGGGGCGGTCCCGGGCGGTCCGGGGCGGTCCCGGGCGGTCCTGGGCGGTCCCGGGCGGTCCCGGGCGGTCCCGGATGGTCCCGACGGTCCCGGGCGGTCCCGGGCGGTCCCGGGCAGTCCGAGCGTTCCAGGGCAGTCCCGGACGGTCCAGGGTAGTCCCGGGTGGTCCCGGGCCGTCCCGGGCGGTCCCGGGTGGTCCCGGGCGGTCCCGGGCGGTCCCGGGTGGTCCGGGGCGGTCCTGGGCGGTCCGGGGCGGTCCCGGGCGGTCCGGGGCGGTCCCGGGCGGTCCCGGACGGTCCCGGGCGGTCCCGGGCGGTCCCGGGCGGTCCCGGGCGGTCCCAGGCGGTTCGGGGCGGTCCCGGGCGGTCCCGGGCGGTCCCGGGTGGTCCCGGGCAGTCCCGGGCAGTCCCGGGCGGTCCCGGGCGGCCCGGGCGGTCCGCGGCAATCCGGGGCGGTCCCGGGCGGTCCCGGGCGGTCCGGGGCGGTCCTGGGCGGTCCCGGGCGGTCCCGGGCGGTCCGGGGCGGTCCAGGGCGGTCCGGGGCGGTCCCGGGCGGTCCGGGGCGGTCCCGGACGTTCCAGGGCGGTCCCGGGCGGTCCGGGGTGGTCCTGGGCAGTCCGGGGCGGTCCCGGGCGGTCCGGGGCGGTCCCGGGCGGTCCCGGGCGGTCCGGGTGGTCCCGGGCGGTCCGTGGCGGTCCGGGGCGGTCCCGGGCGGTCCCGGGCGGTCCGAGGCGGTCCCGCGGCGGTCCCGGACGGTCCCGGCCGGTCCAGGGCTGTCCCGGGCGGTCCGGGGCGGTCCTGGGCGGTCCCGGGCGGTCCGGGGCGGTCCCGGGCGGTCTGGGGCGGTCCCGGGCGGTCCGGGGCGGTCCCGGGCGGTCCGGGGCGGTCCTGGGCGGTCCCGGGCGGTCCGGGGCGGTCCCGGGCGGTCTCGGGCGGTCCCCGGGCGGTCCGGGGCGGTCCCAGGCGGTCCGGGGCAGTCCCGGGCCGGTCCGGGGCGGTCCCGGGCGGTCCGGGTCGGTCCCGGGCGGTCCGGGCCGGTCCCGGGCGGTCCCGGGCGGTCCGGGGCGGTCCGGGGCGGTACCGGGCAGTCCCGGGCAGTCCGGGGCGGTCCGGGCGGTCCGGGGCGGTCCCAGGCGGTCCGGGGCGGTCCCGGGCGGTCCGGGGCGGTCCCAGGCGGTCCGGGGCGGTCCCGGGCGGTCCGGGGCGGTCCCGGGCGGTCCGGGGCGGTCCCGGGCGGTCCCGGGCGGTCCCGGGCAGGGGCGGTCCCGGATGGATCCCGATGGTCCCGGGCGGTCCCGGGCGGTCCGGGCGGTCCCGAGCGTTCCAGGGCAGTCCCGGGCGGTCCAGGGTAGTCCCGGGTGGTCCCGGGCCGTCCCGGGTGGTCCCGGGTGGTCCCGGGCGGTCCCGGGCGGTCCCGGGTGGTCCGGGGCGGTCCTGGGCGGTCCGGGGCGGTCCCGGCGGTCCGGGGCGGTCCCGGGCGGTCCCGGACGGTCCGGGGCGGTCCCGGGCGGTCTGGGGCGGTCCCGGGCGGTCCGGGCGGTCCCGGGCGGTCCGGGGCGGTCCTGGGCGGTCCCGGCGGTCCGGGGCGGTCCCGGGCGGTCTCGGGCGGTCCCGGGCGGTCCGGGGCGGTCCCAGGCGGTCCGGGGCAGTCCCGGACGGTCCGGGGCGGTCCCGGGCGGTCCGGGTCGGTCCCGGGCGGTCCGGGGCGGTCCCGGGCGGTCCCGGGCGGTCCGGGGCGGTCCGGGGCGGTACCGGGCAGTCCCGGCAGTCCGGGGCGGTCCCCGGGCGGTCCGGGGCGGTCCCAGGCGGTCCGGGGCGGTCCCGGGCGGTCCGGGGCGGTCCCAGGCGGTCCGGGGCGGTCCCGGGCGGGTCCGGGGCGGTCCCGGGCGGTCCGGGGCGGTCCCGGGTGGTCCCGGGCGGTCCCGGGCGGTTCCCGGGCGGTCCCGGATGGTCCGACGGTCCCGGCGGTCCCGGCGGTCCCGGGCGGTCCCGAGCGGTTCCAGGGCAGTCCCGGGCGGTTCAGGGTTGTCCCGGGTGGTCCCGGGCCGTCCCGGGTGGTCCCGGGTGGTCCCGGGCGGTCCCGGGCGGTCCCGGGTGGTCCGGGGCAGGTCCTGGGCGGTCCGGGGCGGTCCGGGCGGTCCGGGGCGGTCCCGGGCGGTCCGGACGGTCCCGGGCGGTCCCGGGCGGTCCCGGGCGGTCCCGGGCGGTCCGGGCGGTCCCGGGCGGTCCGGGGCAGTCCCGGGCGGTCCGGGGCGGTCCCGGCAGTCCGGGGCGGTACCGGGCGGTCCCGGGCAGTCCGGGGCGGTCCCGGGCGGTCCGGGCGGTCCCAGGCGGTCCGGGGCGGTCCCAGGCGGTCCGGGGCGGTCCCGGGCGGTCCGGGGCGGTCCCGGGCGGTCCGGGGCAGTCCCGGGCGGTCCTGGGCGGTCCCGGGCGGTCCCGGGCGGTCCCGGATGGTCCCGACGGTCCGGGCGGTCCCGGGCGGTCCCGGGCAGTCCCGAGCGTTCCAGGGCAGTCCCGGACGGTCCAGGGTAGTCCCGGGTGGTCCCGGGCCGTCCCGGGCGGTCCCGGGTGGTCCCGGGCGGTCCCGGGCGGTCCCGGGTGGTCCGGGGCGGTCCTGGGCGGTCCGGGGCGGTCCCGGGCGGTCCGGGGCGGTCCCGGGCGGTCCCGGACGGTCCCGGGCGGTCCCGGGCGGTCCCGGGCGGTCCCGGGCGGTCCCAGGCGGTTCGGGGCGGTCCCGGGCGGTCCCGGGCGGTCCCGGGTGGTCCCGGGCGGTCCCGGGCAGTCCCGGGCGGTCCCGGGCGGTCCCGGGCGGTCCGCGGCAATCCGGGGCGGTCCCGGGCGGTCCCGGGCGGTCCGGGGCGGTCCTGGGCGGTCCCGGGCGGTCCCGGGCTGTCCGGGGCGGTCCAGGGTGGTCCGGCTGTCCGGGGCGGTCCAGGGTGGTCCGGGGCAGTCCCGGGCGGTCCGGGGCGTCCCGGGCGGTCCTGGGCGGTCCCGGGCGGTCCCGGGCGGTCCGGGGCGGTCCAGGGCGGTCCGGGGCGGTCCCGGGCGGTCCGGTGCGGTCCCTGGCGGTCCGGGGCGGTCCCGGGCGGTCTGGGGCGGTCCCGGGCGGTCCGGGGCGGTCCCGGGCGGTCCGGGGCAGTCCCAGGCGGCCCCGGACTGTCCGGACGGTCCCGGGCGGTCCTGGGCGGTCCTGGGCGGTCCCGGGCGGTCCGGGGTGGTCCCGGGCGGTCCCGGACGGTCCCGGGCGGTCCCGGGCAGTCCCGGGCGGTCCCGGGCGGTCCCGGGCGGTCCGTGGCAATCCGGGGCGGTCCCGGGTGGTCCCTGGCGGTCCGGGGCGGTCCTGGGCGGTCCCGGGCGGTCCCGGGCGGTCCGGGGCGGTCCAGGGTGGTCCAGGGCGGTCCCGGGCGGTCCGGGGCGTCCCGGGCGGTCCTGGGCGGTCCCGGGCGATCCCGGGCGGTCCCGGGCGGTCCGGGGCGGTCCAGGGCGGTCCGGGGCGGTCCCGGGCGGTCCGGCGCGGTCCCTGGCGGTCCGGGGCGGTCCCGGGCGGTCTGGGGCGGTCCCGGGCGGTCCGGGGCGGTCCCGGGCGGTCCGGGGCAGTCCCGGGCGGTCCCGGACGGTCCGGACGGTCCCGGGCGGTCCTGGGCGGTCCCGGGCGGTCTCGGGCGGTCCCGGGCAGCCCGTGGCGGTTCGGGGCGGTCCCGGGCGGTCCCGGGCGGTCCGGGGCGGTCCTGGGCAGTCTCGGGCGGTCCCGGGCGGTCCGGGGCGGTCCAGGGCGGTCCGGGGCGGTCCCGGGCGGTCCGGGGCGGTCCCGGACG
Organism: Petromyzon marinus; assembly: GCF_048934315.1. Lineage (NCBI taxonomy): Eukaryota > Metazoa > Chordata > Hyperoartia > Petromyzontiformes > Petromyzontidae > Petromyzon > Petromyzon marinus. Next base: position 42,791 of record NW_027422879.1, on the reverse strand, counting down.
TTCCAGGGCGGTCCCGGGCGGTCCGGGGTGGTCCCGGGCAGTCCGGGGCGGTCCCGGGTGGTCCGGGGCGATCCCGGGCGGTCCCGTGCGGTCCCGGGCGGTCCCGGACGGTCCGGACGGTCCCGGGCGGTCCCGGGCGGTCCCGGGCGGTCCCGGGCAGTCCCGGGCGTTCCAGGGCGGTCCCGGGTGGTCCCGGGCGGTCCCGGGCGGTCCCGGGCGGTCCCGGGCGGTCCCGGGCGGTCACGGGCGATCCCGGGCGGTCCCGGCCGGTCCCGGGCTGTCCTGGGCAGTCCGGGGTGGTCCCGAGCAGTCCGGGGCGGTCCCGGGCGGTCCGGGGCGGTCCCGGGCGGTCCCGGGCGGTCCCGGGCGGTCCCGGGCGGTCCCGGGCGGTCCCGGGAGGTCCGGGGCATTCGCGGGCGATCCGGGGCGGTCCCGGGCGGTCGTGGGTGGTCCCGGGCAGTCCTGGGCGGTCCCGGGCGGTCCCGGGCGGTCCAGGGCGGTCCCGGGCGGTCCCGGGCGGTCCCGGGCGGTCCCGGGCGGTCCGTGGCGGTCCGGGGCAGTCCAGGGTGGTCCCGGGCGGTCCAGGGCGGTCCCGGGCGGTCCCGGGCAGTCCCGGCCGGTCCGGGGCCGTCCCAGGCGGTCCGGGGCGGTCCTGGGCGGTCCCGGGCGGTCCGGGGCGGTCCCGGCCGGTCCGGGGCGGTCCCGGGCGGTCCGGGGCAGTCCCGGGCGGTCCGGGGCGCTCCCGGGCAGTCCGGGGCGGTCCTGGGCGGTCCCGGGCGGTCCGGGGCGGTCCCGGGCGGTCCCGGGTGGTCCCGGGCGGTCCGGGGCGGTCCCGGGCGGTCCGGGGCAGTCCCGGGCGGTCCGGGGCGGTCCCGGGCGGTCCGGGTCGGTCCTGGGCGGTCCGGGGCGGTCCCGGGCGGTCTCGGGCGGTCCGGGGCGGTCCGGGGCGGTACCGGGCGGTCCCGGGCAGTCCGGGGCGGTCCCGGGCGGTCCGGGGCGGTCCCAGGCGGTCTGGGGCGGTCACGGGCGGTCCGGGGCGGTCCCAGGCGGTCCGGGGCGGTCCCGGGCGGTCCGGGGCGGTCCCGGGCGGTCCGGGGCGGTCCCGGGCGGTCCCGGGCGGTCCCGGGCGGTCCCGGGCGGTCCCAGACGGTCCCGACGGTCCCGGGCGGTCCCGGGCAGTCCCGGGCGGTCCCGAGCGTTCCAGGGCAGTCCCGGGCGGTCCAGGGCAGTCGCGGGCGGTCCCGGGCCGTCCCGGGCGGTCCCGGGCGGTCCCGGGCGGTCCCGGGCGGTCCCTGGGCGGTCCCGGGCGGACCCGGGCAGTCCCGAGCGTTCCAGTGCAGTCCCGGGCGGTCCAGGGCAGTCCCGGGCGGTCCCGGGCCGTCCCGGGCGGTCCCGGGCGGTCCCGGGCGGTCCCGGGCCGTCCCGGGCGGTCCCGGGCGGTCCCGGGTGGTCCCGGGCGGTCCCGGGCGGTCCTGGGTGGTCCGGGGCGTTCCCGGGCGGTCCGGGGCGGTCCCGGGCGGTCGTGGGTGGTCCCAGGCGGTCCTGGGCGGTCCCGGGTGGTCCCGGGCGGTCCCGGGCGGTCCCGGGCGGTCCCGGGCGGTCCCGGGCGGTCCCGGGCGGTCCGTGGCGGTCGGGGCGGTCCCGGGCGGTCCCGTGCGGTCCGGGGCGGTCCCGGGCGGTCCGGGTCGGTCCTGGGCGGTCCCGGGCGGTCCGGGGCGGTCCCGGGCGATCCGGGGCGGTCCCGGGCGGTAAGGGGCAGTCCCGGGCGGTCCGGGGCGGTACCGGGTGGTCCGGGGCAGTCCTGGGCGGTCCCGGGCGGTCCGGGGCGGTCCCGGGCGGTCCCGGGCGGTCCCGGGCGGTCCCGGGCGGTCCGGGTCGGTCCCGGGCGGTCCGGGTCGGTCCCGGGCGGTCCTGGGCGGCCCCGGGCGGTCTCAGGCGGTCCGGGGCGGTCCGGGGCGGTACCGGGCGTCCCGGTCAGTCCGGGGCGGTCCCGGGCGGTCCGGGGCGGTCCCAGGCGGTCTGGGGGCGGTCCCGGGCGGTCCAGGGCGGTCCCAGGCGGTCCGGGGCGGTCCCGGGCGGTCCGGGGCGGTCCCGGGCGGTCCGGGGCGGTCCGGGCGGTCCCGGGCGGTCCCGGGCGGTCCCGGCGGTCCCGGACGGTCCCGACGGTCCCGGGCGGTCCCGGGCGGTCCCGGGCGGTCCCGAGCGTTCCAGGGCAGTCCCGGGCAGTCCAGGGCAGTCCCGGGCGGTCCCGGGCCGTCCCGGGCGGTCCCGGGCGGTCCCGGGCGGTCCCGGGCGGTCCGGGCGGTCCCGGACGGTCCCGACGGTCCCGGGCGGTCCCGGGCGGTCCCGGGCGGTCCCGAGCGTTCCAGTGCAGTCCCGGGCGGTCCAGGGCAGTCCCGGGCGGTCCCGGGCCGTCCCGGGCGGTCCCGGGCGGTCCCGGGCAGTCCCGGGCGGTCGCGGGTGGTCCGGGGGCATTCCCGGGCGGTCCGGAGCGGTCCCGGGCGGTCGTGGGCGGTCCCGGGCGGTCCCGGGCGGTCCCGGGCGGTCCCGGGCGGTCCGTGGCGGTCCGGGGCGGTCCCGGGCGGTCCCGTGCGGTCCGGGGCGGTCCCGGGCGGTCCGGGTCGGTCCTGGGCGGTCCCGGCGGTCCGGGGCGGTCCCGGGCGATCCGGGGCGGTCCCGGGCGGTAAGGGGCAGTCCCGGGCGGTCCGGGGCGGTACCGGGTGGTCCGGGGCAGTCCTGGGCGGTCCCGGGCGGTCCGGGGCGGTCCCGGGCGGTCCCGGGCGGTCCCGGGCGGTCCCGGGCGGTCCGGGTCGGTCCCGGGCGGTCCGGGTCGGTCCCGGGCGGTCCTGGGCGGCCCCGGGCGGTCTCAGGCGGTCCGGGGCGGTCCGGGGCGGTACCGGGCGGTCCCGGTCAGTCCGGGGCGGTCCCGGGCGGTCCGGGGCGGTCCCAGGCGGTCTGGGGGCGGTCCCGGGCGGTCCAGGGCGGTCCCAGGCGGTCCGGGGCGGTCCCGGGCGGTCCGGGGCGGTCCCGGGCGGTCCGGGGCGGTCCCGGGGCGGTCCCGGGCGGTCCCGGGCGGTCCCGGCGGTCCCGGACGGTCCCGACGGTCCCGGGCGGTCCCGGGCGGTCCCGGGCGGTCCCGAGCGTTCCAGGGCAGTCCCGGGCAGTCCAGGGCAGTCCCGGGCGGTCCCGGGCCGTCCCGGGCGGTCCCGGGCGGTCCCGGGCGGTCCCGGGCGGTCCCGGGCGGTCCCGGACGGTCCCGACGGTCCCGGGCGGTCCCGGGCGGTCCCGGGCGGTCCCGAGCGTTCCAGTGCAGTCCCGGGCGGTCCAGGGCAGTCCCGGGCGGTCCCGGGCCGTCCCGGGCGGTCCCGGGCGGTCCCGGGCAGTCCCGGGCGGTCGCGGGTGGTCCGGGGCATTCCCGGGCGGTCCGGAGCGGTCCCGGGCGGTCGTGGGCGGTCCCGGGCTGGTCCTGGGCGGTCCCGGGTGGTCCTGGGCGGTCCCGGGCGGTCCCGGCGGTCCCGGGCGGTCCCGGGCGGTGCGTGGCGGTCAGGGGCGGTCCCGGGCGGTCCCGGGCGGTCCGGGGCGGTCCCGGGCGGTCCCGGGCAGTCCTGGCCGGTCCGGGACTGTCCCGGCGGTCCGGGGCGGTTCCTGGGCGGTCCCGGGCGGTCCGGGGCGGTCCTGGGCGGTCCGGGGCGGTCCCGGGTGGTCCGGGGCAGTCCCGGGCGGTCCGGGGCGGTCCCGGGCGGTCCGGGGCGGTCCTGGGCGGTCCCGGGCGGTCCGGGGCGGTCCCGGGCGGTCCCGGGTGGTCCCGGGCGGTCCGGGTCGGTCCCGGGCGGTCCGGGGCGGTCCCGGGCGGTCCCGGGCGGTCCGGGATGGTCCGGGGGCGGTACCGGGCGGTCCCGGGCGGTCCGGGGCAGTCCCGGGCGGTCCGGGGCAGTCCCGGGCGGTCCGGGGCGGTCCCGGGCGGTCCGGGGCGGTCCTGGGCGGTCCCGGGCGGTCCAGGGCGGTGCCGGGCGGTCCCGGGCGGTCCCCGGCGATCCGGGGCGGTCCCGGGCGGTCCGTGGCAGTCCCGGGCGGTCCGGGGCGGTCCCGGGCGGTCCGGGGCGGTCCTGGGCGGTCCCGGGCGGTCCGGGGCGGTCCCGGGCGGTCCCGGGCGGTCCTGGGCGGTCCGGAGTGGTCCCGGGCGGTCCAGGGCAGTCCCGGGCGGTCCGGGGCGGTCCCGGGCGGTCCGGGGCGGTCCCGGGCGGTCCCGGACGGTCCCGGGCGGTCCCGGGCGGTCCCGGGCGGTCCTGGGCGTCCCGGGCGGTCCCGGGCGGTTCCGGGCGGTCCCGGGCGGTCCGTCGCGGTCCGGGGCGGTCCCGGGCGGTCCCGGGCGGTCTGGGGCGGTCCTGGGCGGTCCCGGGCGGGCCCGGGCGGTCCGGGGCGGTCCAGGGCGGTCCGGGGCGGTCCCGGGCGGTCCGGGGCGGTCCCTGGCGGTCCGGGGCGGTCCCGGGCGGTCCGGGGCGGTCCTGGGCGGTCCGGGGCGGTCCCGGGCGGTTCGGGGGGGTCCCGGGCGGTCCCGGACGGTCCGGACGGTCCCGGGCGGTCCCGGGCGGTCCCGGGCGGTCCCTAGCGGTCCCGGGCGGCCCATGGCAGTCCGGGGCGGTCCCGGGCAGTCCCGGGCGGTCCGGGGCGGTCCTGGGCGGTCCCGGGCGGTCCCGGGCGGTCCGGGGCGGTCCAGGGCGGTCCGGGGCGGTCCCGGGCGGTCCGGGGCGGTCCCGGGCGGTCCAGGGCAGTCCCGGGCGGTCCGGGGTGGTCAGGGGCGGTCCGGGGCGGTCCCGGGCGGTCCGGGGCGGTCCCGGGCGGTCCCGTGCGGTCCCAGGCGGTCCCGGGCGGTCCCGGGCGGTCAGGGGCGGTCCAGGGCGGTCCGGGGCGGTCCCGGGCGGTCCGGGGCGGTCCCGGGCGGTCCAGGGCGGTCCCGGGCGGTCCGGGGTGGTCAGGGGCGGTCCGGGGCGGTCCCGGGCGGTCCGGGGCGGTCCCGGGCGGTCCCGTGCGGTCCCAGGCAGTCTCGGACGGTCCGGACGGTCCCGGGCGGTCCCGGGCGGTCCCGGGCGGTCCCGGGCGGTCCAGGGCGGTCCTGGGTGGTCCCGGGCGGTCCCGGGCGGTCCCGGGCGGTCCGGGGCGGTCCCGGACGGTCCTGGGCGGTCACGGGCGGTCCCGGGCGGTCCCGGCCATTCCCGGGCGGTCCCGGGAAGTCCGGGGTGGTCCCGAGCAGTCCAGGGCGGTCCCGGGCGGTCCGGGAAGGTCCCGGGCGGTCCCGGGCGGTTCCGGGCGGTCCGGGGCGGTCCCGGGCGGTCCCGGGCGGTCCCGGGCGGTCCTGGGCGGTCCTGGGCGGTCCCGGGCGGTCCCGGGCGGTCCCGTGCGGTCCGGGTCGGTCCCGGGCGGTCCGGGTCGGTCCTGGGCGGTCCCGGGCGATCCGGGGCGGTCCCGGGCGGTAAGGGGCAGTCCCGGGCGGTCCGGGGCGGTACCGGGTGGTCCGGGGCAGTCCTGGGCGGTCCCGGGCGGTCCGGGGCGGTCCCGGGCAGTCCCGGGCGGTCCCGGGCGGTCCCGGGCGGTCCGGGTCGGTCCCGGGCGGTCCGGGTCGGTCCCGGGCGGTCCTGGGCGGCCCCGGGCGGTCTCAGGCGGTCCGGGGCGGTCCGGGGCGGTACCGGGCGGTCCCGGTCAGTCCGGGGCGGTCCCGGGCGGTCCGGGGCGGTCCCAGGCGGTCTGGGGCGGTCCCGGGCGGTCCAGGGCGGTCCCAGGCGGTCCGGGGCGGTCCCGGGCGGTCCGGGGCGGTCCCGGGCGGTCCGGGGCGGTCCCGGGCGGTCCCGGGCGGTCCCGGGCGGTCCCGGCGGTCCCGGACGGTCCCGACGGTCCCGGGCGGTCCCGGGCGGTCCCGGGCGGTCCCGAGCGTTCCAGGGCAGTCCCGGGCAGTCCAGGGCAGTCCCGGGCGGTCCCGGGCCGTCCCGGGCGGTCCCGGGCGGTCCCGGGCGGTCCCGGGCGGTCCCGGGCGGTCCCGGACGGTCCCGACGGTCCCGGGCGGTCCCGGGCGGTCCCGGGCGGTCCCGAGCGTTCCAGTGCAGTCCCGGGCGGTCCAGGGCAGTCCCGGGCGGTCCCGGGCCGTCCCGGGCGTTCCCGGGCGGTCCCGGGCAGTCCCGGGCGGTCGCGGGTGGTCCGGGGCATTCCCGGGCGGTCCGGAGCGGTCCCGGGCGGTCGTGGGCGGTCCCGGGCGGTCCTGGGCGGTCCCGGGTGGTCCTGGGCGGTCCCGGGCGGTCCCGGGCGGTCCCGGGCGGTCCCGGGCGGTGCGTGGCGGTCAGGGGCGGTCCCGGGCGGTCCCGGGCGGTCCGGGGCGGTCCCGGGCGGTCCCGGGCAGTCCTGGCCGGTCCGGGACTGTCCCGGGCGGTCCGGGGCGGTCCTGGGCGGTCCCGGGCGGTCCGGGGCGGTCCTGGGCGGTCCGGGGCGGTCCCGGGCGGTCCGGGGCAGTCCCGGGCGGTCCGGGGCGGTCCCGGGCGGTCCGGGGCGGTCCTGGGCGGTCCCGGGCGGTCCGGGGCGGTCCCGGGCGGTCCCGGGTGGTCCCGGGCGGTCCGGGTCGGTCCCGGGCGGTCCGGGGCGGTCCCGGGCGGTCCCGGGCGGTCCGGGATGGTCCGGGGCGGTACCGGGCGGTCCCGGGCGGTCCGGGGCAGTCCCGGGCGGTCCGGGGCAGTCCCGGGCGGTCCGGGGCGGTCCCGGGCGGTCCGGGGCGGTCCTGGGCGGTCCCGGGCGGTCCAGGGCGGTGCCGGGCGGTCCCGGGCGGTCCCCGGCGATCCGGGGCGGTCCCGGGCGGTCCGGGGCAGTCCCGGGCGGTCCGGGGCGGTCCCGGGCGGTCCGGGGCGGTCCTGGGCGGTCCCGGGCGGTCCGGGGCGGTCCCGGGCGGTCCCGGGCGGTCCTGGGCGGTCCGGAGTGGTCCCGGGCGGTCCAGGGCAGTCCCGGGCGGTCCGGGGCGGTCCCGGGCGGTCCGGGGCGGTCCCGGGCGGTCCCGGACGGTCCCGGGCGGTCCCGGGCGGTCCCGGGCGGTCCTGGGCGTCCCGGGCGGTCCCGGGCGGTTCCGGGCGGTCCCGGGCGGTCCGTCGCGGTCCGGGGCGGTCCCGGGCGGTCCCGGGCGGTCTGGAGCGGTCCTGGGCGGTCCCGGGCGGGCCCGGGCGGTCCGGGGCGGTCCAGGGCGGTCCGGGGCGGTCCCGGGCGGTCCGGGGCGGTCCCTGGCGGTCCGGGGCGGTCCCGGGCGGTCCGGGGCGGTCCTGGGCGGTCCGGGGCGGTCCCGGGCGGTTCGGGGGGGTCCCGGGCGGTCCCGGACGGTCCGGACGGTCCCGGGCGGTCCCGGGCGGTCCCGGGCGGTCCCTAGCGGTCCCGGGCGGCCCATGGCAGTCCGGGGCGGTCCCGGGCAGTCCCGGGCGGTCCGGGGCGGTCCTGGGCGGTCCCGGGCGGTCCCGGGCGGTCCGGGGCGGTCCAGGGCGGTCCGGGGCGGTCCCGGGCGGTCCGGGGCGGTCCCGGGCGGTCCAGGGCAGTCCCGGGCGGTCCGGGGTGGTCAGGGGCGGTCCGGGGCGGTCCCGGGCGGTCCGGGGCGGTCCCGGGCGGTCCCGTGCGGTCCCAGGCGGTCCCGGGCGGTCCCGGGCGGTCAGGGGCGGTCCAGGGCGGTCCGGGGCGGTCCCGGGCGGTCCGGGGCGGTCCCGGGCGGTCCAGGGCGGTCCCGGGCGGTCCGGGGTGGTCAGGGGCGGTCCGGGGCGGTCCCGGGCGGTCCGGGGCGGTCCCGGGCGGTCCCGTGCGGTCCCAGGCAGTCTCGGACGGTCCGGACGGTCCCGGGCGGTCCCGGGCGGTCCCGGGCGGTCCCGGGCGGTCCAGGGCGGTCCTGGGTGGTCCCGGGCGGTCCCGGGCGGTCCCGGGCGGTCCGGGGCGGTCCCGGACGGTCCCGGGCGGTCACGGGCGGTCCCGGGCGGTCCCGGCCATTCCCGGGCGGTCCCGGGCAGTCCGGGGTGGTCCCGAGCAGTCCAGGGCGGTCCCGGGCGGTCCGGGGCGATCCCGGGCGGTCCCGGGCGGTTCCGGGCGGTCCGGGGCGGTCCCGGGCGGTCCCGGGCGGTCCCGGGCGGTCCTGGGCGGTCCTGGGCGGTCCCGGGCGGTCCCGGGCGGTCCCGTGCGGTCCGGGTCGGTCCCGGGCGGTCCGGGTCGGTCCTGGGTGGTCCCGGGCGATCCGGGGCGGTCCCGGGCGGTAAGGGGCAGTCCCGGGCGGTCCGGGGCGGTACCGGGTGGTCCGGGGCAGTCCTGGGCGGTCCCGGGCGGTCCGGGGCGGTCCCGGGCGGTCCCGGGCGGTCCCGGGCGGTCCCGGGCGGTCCGGGTCGGTCCCGGGCGGTCCGGGTCGGTCCCGGGCGGTCCTGGGCGGCCCCGGGCGGTCTCAGGCGGTCCGGGGCGGTCCGGGGCGGTACCGGGCGGTCCCGGTCAGTCCGGGGCGGTCCCGGGCGGTCCGGGGCGGTCCCAGGCGGTCTGGGGCGGTCCCGGGCGGTCCAGGGCGGTCCCAGGCGGTCCGGGGCGGTCCCGGGCGGTCCGGGGCGGTCCCGGGCGGTCCGGGGCGGTCCCGGGCGGTCCCGGGCGGTCCCGGGCGGTCCCGGCGGTCCCGGACGGTCCCGACGGTCCCGGGCGGTCCCGGGCGGTCCCGGGCGGTCCCGAGCGTTCCAGGGCAGTCCCGGGCAGTCCAGGGCAGTCCCGGGCGGTCCCGGGCCGTCCCGGGCGGTCCCGGGCGGTCCCGGGCGGTCCCGGGCGGTCCCGGGCGGTCCCGGACGGTCCCGACGGTCCCGGGCGGTCCCGGGCGGTCCCGGGCGGTCCCGAGCGTTCCAGTGCAGTCCCGGGCGGTCCAGGGCAGTCCCGGGCGGTCCCGGGCCGTCCCGGGCGTTCCCGGGCGGTCCCGGGCAGTCCCGGGCGGTCGCGGGTGGTCCGGGGCATTCCCGGGCGGTCCGGAGCGGTCCCGGGCGGTCGTGGGCGGTCCCGGGCGGTCCTGGGCGGTCCCGGGTGGTCCTGGGCGGTCCCGGGCGGTCCCGGGCGGTCCCGGGCGGTCCCGGGCGGTGCGTGGCGGTCAGGGGCGGTCCCGGGCGGTCCCGGGCGGTCCGGGGCGGTCCCGGGCGGTCCCGGGCAGTCCTGGCCGGTCCGGGACTGTCCCGGGCGGTCCGGGGCGGTCCTGGGCGGTCCCGGGCGGTCCGGGGCGGTCCTGGGCGGTCCGGGGCGGTCCCGGGCGGTCCGGGGCAGTCCCGGGCGGTCCGGGGCGGTCCCGGGCGGTCCGGGGCGGTCCTGGGCGGTCCCGGGCGGTCCGGGGCGGTCCCGGGCGGTCCCGGGTGGTCCCGGGCGGTCCGGGTCGGTCCCGGGCGGTCCGGGGCGGTCCCGGGCGGTCCCGGGCGGTCCGGGATGGTCCGGGGCGGTACCGGGCGGTCCCGGGCGGTCCGGGGCAGTCCCGGGCGGTCCGGGGCAGTCCCGGGCGGTCCGGGGCGGTCCCGGGCGGTCCGGGGCGGTCCTGGGCGGTCCCGGGCGGTCCAGGGCGGTGCCGGGCGGTCCCGGGCGGTCCCCGGCGATCCGGGGCGGTCCCGGGCGGTCCGGGGCAGTCCCGGGCGGTCCGGGGCGGTCCCGGGCGGTCCGGGGCGGTCCTGGGCGGTCCCGGGCGGTCCGGGGCGGTCCCGGGCGGTCCCGGGCGGTCCTGGGCGGTCCGGAGTGGTCCCGGGCGGTCCAGGGCAGTCCCGGGCGGTCCGGGGCGGTCCCGGGCGGTCCGGGGCGGTCCCGGGCGGTCCCGGACGGTCCCGGGCGGTCCCGGGCGGTCCCGGGCGGTCCTGGGCGTCCCGGGCGGTCCCGGGCGGTTCCGGGCGGTCCCGGGCGGTCCGTCGCGGTCCGGGGCGGTCCCGGGCGGTCCCGGGCGGTCTGGGGCGGTCCTGGGCGGTCCCGGGCGGGCCCGGGCGGTCCGGGGCGGTCCAGGGCGGTCCGGGGCGGTCCCGGGCGGTCCGGGGCGGTCCCTGGCGGTCCGGGGCGGTCCCGGGCGGTCCGGGGCGGTCCTGGGCGGTCCGGGGCGGTCCCGGGCGGTTCGGGGGGGTCCCGGGCGGTCCCGGACGGTCCGGACGGTCCCGGGCGGTCCCGGGCGGTCCCGGGCGGTCCCTAGCGGTCCCGGGCGGCCCATGGCAGTCCGGGGCGGTCCCGGGCAGTCCCGGGCGGTCCGGGGCGGTCCTGGGCGGTCCCGGGCGGTCCCGGGCGGTCCGGGGCGGTCCAGGGCGGTCCGGGGCGGTCCCGGGCGGTCCGGGGCGGTCCCGGGCGGTCCAGGGCAGTCCCGGGCGGTCCGGGGTGGTCAGGGGCGGTCCGGGGCGGTCCCGGGCGGTCCGGGGCGGTCCCGGGCGGTCCCGTGCGGTCCCAGGCGGTCCCGGGCGGTCCCGGGCGGTCAGGGGCGGTCCAGGGCGGTCCGGGGCGGTCCCGGGCGGTCCAGGGCGGTCCCGGGCGGTCCGGGGTGGTCAGGGGCGGTCCGGGGCGGTCCCGGGCGGTCCGGGGCGGTCCCGGGCGGTCCCGTGCGGTCCCAGGCAGTCTCGGACGGTCCGGACGGTCCCGGGCGGTCCAGGGCGGTCCGGGGCGGTCCCGGGCGGTCCGGGGCGGTCCCGGGCGGTCCAGGGCGGTCCCGGGCGGTCCGGGGTGGTCAGGGGCGGTCCGGGGCGGTCCCGGGCGGTCCGGGGCGGTCCCGGGCGGTCCCGTGCGGTCCCAGGCAGTCTCGGACGGTCCGGACGGTCCCGGGCGGTCCCGGGCGGTCCCGGGCGGTCCCGGGCGGTCCAGGGCGGTCCTGGGTGGTCCCGGGCGGTCCCGGGCGGTCCCGGGCGGTCCGGGGCGGTCCCGGACGGTCCCGGGCGGTCACGGGCGGTCCCGGGCGGTCCCGGCCATTCCCGGGCGGTCCCGGGCAGTCCGGGGTGGTCCCGAGCAGTCCAGGGCGGTCCCGGGCGGTCCGGGCGGTCCCGGGCGGTCCCGGGCGGTTCCGGGCGGTCCGGGGCGGTCCCGGGCGGTCCCGGGCGGTCCCGGGCGGTCCTGGGCGGTCCTGGGCGGTCCCGGGCGGTCCCGGGCGGTCCCGTGCGGTCCGGGTCGGTCCCGGGCGGTCCGGGTCGGTCCTGGGCGGTCCCGGGCGATCCGGGGCGGTCCCGGGCGGTAAGGGGCAGTCCCGGGCGGTCCGGGGCGGTACCGGGTGGTCCGGGGCAGTCCTGGGCGGTCCCGGGCGGTCCGGGGCGGTCCCGGGCGGTCCCGGGCGGTCCCGGGCGGTCCCGGGCGGTCCGGGTCGGTCCCGGGCGGTCCGGGTCGGTCCCGGGCGGTCCTGGGCGGCCCCGGGCGGTCTCAGGCGGTCCGGGGCGGTCCGGGGCGGTACCGGGCGGTCCCGGTCAGTCCGGGGCGGTCCCGGGCGGTCCGGGGGCGGTCCCAGGCGGTCTGGGGCGGTCCCGGGCGGTCCAGGGCGGTCCCAGGCGGTCCGGGGCGGTCCCGGGCGGTCCGGGGCGGTCCCGGGCGGTCCGGGGCGGTCCCGGGCGGTCCCGGGCGGTCCCGGGCGGTCCCGGGGTCCCGGACGGTCCCGACGGTCCCGGGCGGTCCCGGGCGGTCCCGGGCGGTCCCGAGCGTTCCAGGGCAGTCCCGGGCAGTCCAGGGCAGTCCCGGGCGGTCCCGGGCCGTCCCGGGCGGTCCCGGGCGGTCCCGGGCGGTCCCGGGCGGTCCCGGGCGGTCCCGGACGGTCCCGACGGTCCCGGGCGGTCCCGGGCGGTCCCGGGCGGTCCCGAGCGTTCCAGTGCAGTCCCGGGCGGTCCAGGGCAGTCCCGGGCGGTCCCGGGCCGTCCCGGGCGTTCCCGGGCGGTCCCGGGCAGTCCCGGGCGGTCGCGGGTGGTCCGGGGCATTCCCGGGCGGTCCGGAGCGGTCCCGGGCGGTCGTGGGCGGTCCCGGGCGGTCCTGGGCGGTCCCGGGTGGTCCTGGGCGGTCCCGGGCGGTCCCGGGCGGTCCCGGGCGGTCCCGGGCGGTGCGTGGCGGTCAGGGGCGGTCCCGGGCGGTCCCGGGCGGTCCGGGGCGGTCCCGGGCGGTCCCGGGCAGTCCTGGCCGGTCCGGGACTGTCCCGGGCGGTCCGGGGCGGTCCTGGGCGGTCCCGGGCGGTCCGGGGCGGTCCTGGGCGGTCCGGGGCGGTCCCGGGCGGTCCGGGGCAGTCCCGGGCGGTCCGGGGCGGTCCCGGGCGGTCCGGGGCGGTCCTGGGCGGTCCCGGGCGGTCCGGGGCGGTCCCGGGCGGTCCCGGGTGGTCCCGGGCGGTCCGGGTCGGTCCCGGGCGGTCCGGGGCGGTCCCGGGCGGTCCCGGGCGGTCCGGGATGGTCCGGGGCGGTACCGGGCGGTCCCGGGCGGTCCGGGGCAGTCCCGGGCGGTCCGGGGCAGTCCCGGGCGGTCCGGGGCGGTCCCGGGCGGTCCGGGGCGGTCCTGGGCGGTCCCGGGCGGTCCAGGGCGGTGCCGGGCGGTCCCGGGCGGTCCCCGGCGATCCGGGGCGGTCCCGGGCGGTCCGGGGCAGTCCCGGGCGGTCCGGGGCGGTCCCGGGCGGTCCGGGGCGGTCCTGGGCGGTCCCGGGCGGTCCGGGGCGGTCCCGGGCGGTCCCGGGCGGTCCTGGGCGGTCCGGAGTGGTCCCGGGCGGTCCAGGGCAGTCCCGGGCGGTCCGGGGCGGTCCCGGGCGGTCCGGGGCGGTCCCGGGCGGTCCCGGACGGTCCCGGGCGGTCCCGGGCGGTCCCGGGCGGTCCTGGGCGGTCCCGGGCGGTCCCGGGCGGTTCCGGGCGGTCCCGGGGCGGTCCGTCGCGGTCCGGGGCGGTCCCGGGCGGTCCCGGGCGGTCTGGGGCGGTCCTGGGCGGTCCCGGGCGGGCCCGGGCGGTCCGGGGCGGTCCAGGGCGGTCCGGGGCGGTCCCGGGCGGTCCGGGGCGGTCCCTGGCGGTCCGGGGCGGTCCCGGGCGGTCCGGGGCGGTCCTGGGCGGTCCGGGGCGGTCCCGGGCGGTTCGGGGGGGTCCCGGGCGGTCCCAGACGGTCCGGACGGTCCCGGGCGGTCCCGGGCGGTCCCGGGCGGTCCTAGCGGTCCCGGGCGGCCCATGGCAGTCCGGGGCGGTCCCGGGCAGTCCCGGGCGGTCCGGGGCGGTCCTGGGCGGTCCCGGGCGGTCCCGGGCGGTCCGGGGCGGTCCAGGGCGGTCCGGGGCGGTCCCGGGCGGTCCGGGGCGGTCCCCGGGCGGTCCAGGGCAGTCCCGGGCGGTCCGGGGTGGTCAGGGGGCGGTCCGGGGCGGTCCCGGGCGGTCCGGGGCGGTCCCGGGCGGTCCCGTGCGGTCCCAGGCGGTCCCGGGTGGTCCCGGGCGGTCAGGGGCGGTCCAGGGCGGTCCGGGGCGGTCCCGGGCGGTCCGGGGCGGTCCCGGGCGGTCCAGGGCGGTCCCGGGCGGTCCGGGGTGGTCAGGGGCGGTCCGGGGCGGTCCCGGGCGGTCCGGGGCGGTCCCGGGCGGTCCCGTGCGGTCCCAGGCAGTCTCGGACGGTCCGGACGGTCCCGGGCGGTCCCGGGCGGTCCCGGGCGGTCCCGGGCGGTCCAGGGCGGTCCTGGGTGGTCCCGGGCGGTCCCGGGCGGTCCCGGGCGGTCCGGGGCGGGTCCCGGACGGTCCCGGGCGGTCACGGGCGGTCCCGGGCGGTCCCGGCCATTCCCGGGCGGTCCCGGGCAGTCCGGGGTGGTCCCGAGCAGTCCAGGGCGGTCCGGGCGGTCCGGGGCGGTCCCGGGCGGTCCCGGGCGGTTCCGGGCGGTCCGGGGCGGTCCCGGGCGGTCCCGGGCGGTCCCGGGCGGTCCTGGGCGGTCCTGGGCGGTCCCGGGCGGTCCCGGGCGGTCCGTGGCGGTCCGGGGCGGTCCGGGGCGGTCCGGGGCGGTACCGGCCGGTCCCGGGCAGTCCGGGGCGGTCCCGGGCGGTCCGGGGCGGTCCTGGGCGGTCCCGGGCGGTCCAGGGCGGTGCCGGGCGGTCCCGGGCGGTCCCGGGTGATCCGGGGCGGTCCCGGGCGGTCCGGGGCAGTCCCGGGCGGTCCGGGCGGTCCCGGGCGGTCCGGGGCGGTCCTGGGCGGTCCCGGGCGGTCCGGGGCGGTCCCGGGCGGTCCCGGGCGGTCCCGGGCGGTCCGGAGTGGTCCCGGGCGGTCCGGGGCAGTCCCGGGGCGGTCCGGGGCAGTCCCGAGCGGTCCGGGGCGGTCCCGGGCGGTCCCGGACGGTCCCGGGCGGTCCCGGGCGGTCCGGGGCGGTCCTGGGCGGTCCGGGGCGGTCCCGGGCGGTTCGGGGGGGTCCCGGGCGGTCCCGACGGTCCGGACGGTCCCGGGCGGTCCCGGGCGGTCCCCGGGCGGTCCCTAGCGGTCCCGGGCGGCCCATGGCAGTCCGGGGCGGTCCCGGGCAGTCCCGGGCGGTCCGGGGCGGTCCTGGGGCGGGGCGGTCCCGGGCGGTCCGGGCGGTCCGGGGCGGTCCGGGGCGGTCCGGGGCGGTCCCGGGCGGTCCGGGGCCCAGGCGGTCCCGGGCGGTCCAGGGCAGTCCCGGGCGGTCCAGGGTGGTCCGGGGCGGTCAGGGGCGGTCCCGGGGCGGTCCCGGGCGGTCCGGGGCGGTCCCGGGCGGTCCCGTGCGGTCCCAGGCGGTCCCGGGCGGTCCCGGGCGGTCAGGGGCGGTCCAGGGCGGTCCGGGGCGGTCCGGGCGGTCCCGGGGCGGTCCGGGGCGGTCCCGGGCGGTCCAGGGCGGTCCCGGGCGGTCCGGGGTGGTCAGGGGCGGTCCGGGGCGGTCCCGGGCGGTCCGGGGCGGTCCCGGGCGGTCCCGTGCGGTCCCAGGCAGTCTCGGACGGTCCGGACGGTCCCGGGCGGTCCCGGGCGGTCCCGGGCGGTCCCGGGCGGTCCAGGGCGGTCCTGGGTGGTCCCGGGCGGTCCCGGGCGGTCCCGGGCGGTCCGGGGGCGGTCCCGGGCGGTCCCGGGCGGTCACGGGCGGTCCCGGGCGGTCCCGGCCATTCCCGGGCGGTCCCGGGCAGTCCGGGGTGGTCCCGAGCAGTCCAGGGCGGTCCCGGGCGGTCCGGGGCGGTCCCGGGCGGTCCCGGGCGGTTCCGGGCGGTCCGGGGCGGTCCCGGGCGGTCCCGGGCGGTCCCGGGCGGTCCTGGGCGGTCCTGGGCGGTCCCGGGCGGTCCCGGGCGGTCCGTGGCGGTCCGGGGCGGTCCGGGGCGGTCCGGGGCGGTACCGGCCGGTCCCGGGCAGTCCGGGGCGGTCCCGGGCGGTCCGGGGCGGTCCTGGGCGGTCCCGGGCGGTCCAGGGCGGTGCCGGGCGGTCCCGGGCGGTCCCGGGTGATCCGGGGCGGTCCCGGGCGGTCCGGGGCAGTCCCGGGCGGTCCGGGGCGGTCCCGGGCGGTCCGGGGCGGTCCTGGGCGGTCCCGGGCGGTCCGGGGCGGTCCCGGGCGGTCCCGGGCGGTCCCGGGCGGTCCGGAGTGGTCCCGGGCGGTCCGGGGCAGTCCCGGGCGGTCCGGGCAGTCCCGAGCGGTCCGGGGCGGTCCCGGGCGGTCCCGGACGGTCCCGGGCGGTCCCGGGCGGTCCCGGGCGGTCCTGGGCGTCCGGGCGGTCCCGGGCGGTTCCGGGCGGTCCCGGGCGGTCCGTCGCGGTCCGGGGCGGTCCCGGGCGGTCCCGGGCGGTGTGGGGCGGTCCTGGGCGGTCCCAGGCGGTCCCGGGCGGTCCGGGGCGGTCCAGGGCGGTCCGGGGCGGTCCCGGGCGGTCCGGGGCGGTCCCTGGCGGTCCGGGGCGGTCCCGGGCGGTCCGGGGCGGTCCTGGGCGGTCCGGGGTGGTCCCGGGCGGTTCGGGGGGGTCCCGGGCGGTCCCGGACGGTCCGGACGGTCCCGGGCGGTCCCGGGCGGTCCCGGGCGGTCCCTAGCGGTCCCGGGCGGCCCATGGCAGTCCGGGGCGGTCCCGGGCAGTCCCGGGCGGTCCGGGGCGGTCCTGGGCGGTCCCGGGCGGTCCCGGGCGGTCCGGGGCGGTCCAGGGCGGTCCGGGGCGGTCCCGGGCGGTCCGGGGCGGTCCCGGGCGGTCCAGGGCGGTCCCGGGCGGTCCGGGGTGGTCAGGGGCGGTCCGGGGCGGTCCCGGGCGGTCCGGGGCGGTCCCGGGCGGTCCCGTGCGGTCCCAGGCGGTCCGGGCGGTCCCGGGCGGTCAGGGGCGGTCCAGGGCGGTCCGGGGCGGTCCCGGGCGGTCCGGGGCGGTCCCGGGCGGTCCAGGGCGGTCCCGGGCGGTCCGGGGTGGTCAGGGGCGGTCTGGGGCGGTCCCGGGCGGTCCGGGGCGGTCCCGGGCGGTCCCGTGCGGTCCCAGGCAGTCCCGGACGGTCCGGACGGTCCCGGGCGGTCCCGGGGCGGTCCCGGGCGGTCCCGGGCGGTCCAGGGCGGTCCTGGGTGGTCCCGGGCGGTCCCGGGCGGTCCCGGGCGGTCCGGGGCGGTCCCGGGCGGTCCCGGGCGGTCACGGGCGGTCCCGGACGGTCCCGGCCGTTCCCAGGCGGTCCCGGGCAGTCCGGGGTGGTCCCGAGCAGTCCAGGGCGGTCCCGGGCGGTCCGGGGCGGTCCCGGGCGGTCCCGGGCGGTTCCGGGCGGTCCGGGGCGGTCCCGGGCGGTCCCGGGCGGTCCCGGGCGGTCCCGGGCGGTCCTGGGCGGTCCTGGGCGGTCCCGGGCGGTCCCGGGCGGTCCGTGGCGGTCCGGGGCGGTCCGGGTCCGGGGCGGTCCGGGGCGGTACCGGCCGGTCCCGGGCAGTCCGGGGCGGTCCCGGGCGGTCCGGGGCGGTCCCAGGCGGTCCGGGCCGGTCCCGGGCGGTCCGGGGCGGTCCCAGGCGGTCCGGGGCGGTCCCGGGCGGTCCGGGGCGGTCCCGGGCGGTCCCGGGCGGTCCCGGGCGGTCCCAGGCGGTCCCGGACGGTCCCGACGGTCCCGGGCGGTCCCGGGCGGTCCCGGGCGGTCCCGAGCGTTCCAGGGCAGTCCCGGGCGGTCCAGGGCAGTCCCGGGCGGTCCCAGCCCGTCCCGGGCGGTCCCGGGCGGTCCCGGGCGGTCCCGGGCGGTCCCGGGTGGTCCGGGGCGGTCCTGGGCGGTCCGGGGAGGCCCCGGGCGGTCCGGGGCGGTCCCGGGCGGTCCCGGACGGTCCCGGGCGGTCCCGGGCGGTCCCGGGCGGTCCCAGGCGGTCCCGGGCGGTCCGGGGCGGTCCCGGGCGGTCCCGGGCGGTCCCGGGTGGTCCCGGGCGGTCCCGGGCAGTCCCGGGCTGTCCCGGGCGGTCCCGGGCGGTCCGTGGCAATCCGGGGCGGACCCGGGCAGTCCTGGACTATTTGGGGCGGTCCTGGGCGGTCCGGGGCGGTCCCGGGCGGTCCGGGGCGTCCCGGGCGGTCTGGGGCGGTCCCGGGCGGTCCAGGGCGGTCCCGGGTGGTCCGGGGCGGTCCCGGGCGGTCCGGGGCGGTCCCGGGCGGTCCCGTGCGGTCCCGGGCGGTCCCGGACGGTCCGGACGGTCCCGGGCGGTCCCGGGCGGTCCCGGGCGGTCCCGGGCGGTCCCGGGCGGTCCGGGGCGGTCCCGGGCGGTCCCGGGTGGTCCGGGGCGGTCCTGGGCGGTCCGGGGAGGCCCCGGGCGGTCCGGGGCGGTCCCGGGCGGTCCCGGACGGTCCCGGGCGGTCCCGGGCGGTCCCGGGCGGTCCCAGGCGGTCCCGGGCGGTCCGGGCGGTCCGGGCGGTCCCGGGCGGTCCCGGGTGGTCCCGGGCGGTCCCGGGCAGTCCCGGGCTGTCCCGGGCGGTCCCGGGCGGTCCGTGGCAATCCGGGGCGGACCCGTTCGGTCCCGGACGGTTTGGGGCGGTCCTGGGCGGTCCGGGGCGGTCCCGGGCGGTCCGGGGCGTCCCGGGCGGTCTGGGGCGGTCCCGGGCGGTCCAGGGCGGTCCCGGGTGGTCCGGGGCGGTCCCGGGCGGTCCTGGGCGGTCCCGGGCGGTCCGTGCGGTCCCGGGCGGTCCCCGACGGTCCGGTCGGTCCCCGGGCGGTCCCGGGCGGTCCCGGGCGGTCCCGGGCGGTCCCGGGCGGTCCCGGGCGGTCCGGGGCAGTCCCAGGCGGTCCGGGGCGGTCCCGGGTGGTCCGGGCGGTCCTGGGCGGTCCCGGGCGGTCCGGGGCGGTCCCGGGCGGTCCGGGGCAGTCCCGGGCGGTCCGGGGCGGTCCCGGGCGGTCCGGGTCGGTCCCGGGCGGTCCCGGGCAGTCCGGGGCGGTCCGGGGCGGTACCGGGCGGTCCCGGGCAGTCCGGGGCGGTCCCGGGCGGTCCGGGGCGGTCCCAGGCGGTCCGGGGCGGTCCCGGGCGGTCGGGGCGGTCCCAGGCGTCCGGGGCGGTCCCGGGCGGTCCCGGGCAGTCCGGGGCGGTCCCGGGCGGTCCGGGGCGGTCCCAGGCGGTCCGGGGCGGTCCCGGGCGGTCGGGGCGGTCCCAGGCGGTCCGGGGCGGTCCTGGGCGGTCCGGGGCGGTCCCGGGCGGTCTGGGGCGGTCCCGGGCGTGCCGAGCGTTCCAGGGCAGACCCGGGCGGTCCAGGGCAGTCCCGGCGGTCCCGGGCCGTCCCGGGCGGTCCCGGGCGGTCCCGGGCAGTCCCGGGCGGTCCCGGGCAGTCCGGGGCGGTCCCGGGCGGTCCAGGGCGGTCCCAGGCGGTCCGGGGCGGTCCCGGGCGGTCCGGGGCGGTCCCAGGCGGTCCGGGCGGTCCCGGGCGGTCCGGGGCGGTCCCGGCAGTCTGGGGCGGTCCCGGGCGGTCCAAGCGTTCCAGGGCAGTCCCGGGCGGTCCAGGGCAGTCCCGGGCGGTCCCGGGCCGTCCCGGGCGGTCCCGGGCGGTCCCGGGCGGTCCCGGGCGGTCCCGGGCGGTCCGGGGCGGTCCGGGCGGTCCCGGGGCGGTCCCGGGTGGTCCCGGGCGGTCCCGGGCAGTCCTGGGCGGTCCCGGGCGGTCCCGGGCGGTCCGTGGCAATCCGGGGCGGTCCCGGGCGGTCCCGGGCGGTCCCGGGCGGTCTCGGGCGGTCCCGGGCGGTCCCGGGCGGTCCCGGCGGGTCCGTGGCGGTCCGGGGCGGTCCCGGGCGGTCCCGGGCGGTCCGGGGCGGTCCCGGGCGGTCTGGGGCGGTCCCGGGCGGTCCGGGGCAGTCCCGGGCGGTCCCGGTGCGGTCCCGGGCGGTCCGGGGCGGTCCTGGGCGGTCCCGGGCGGACCGGGGCGGTCCCGGGCGGTCCCGGGCGGTCCCGGGCGGTCCGGGGCGGTCCCGGGCGGGCCGGGGCAGTCCCGGGCGGTCCGGGGCGGTCCCGGGCGGTCCGGGTCGGTCCCGGGCGGTCCGGGGCGGTCCCGGGCGGTCCCGGGCGGTCCGGGGCGGTCCGGGGCGGTTCCGGGCGGTCCCGGGCAGTCCGGGGCGGTCCCGGGCGGTCCGGGGCGGTCCCAGGCGGTCCGTGGCGGTCCCGGGCGGTCTGGGGCGGTCCCAGGCGGTCCGGGGCGGTCCCGGCCGGTCCGGGGCGGTCCCGGGCGGTCCGGGGCGGTCCCGGCGGTCCCGGGCGGTCCCGGGCGGTCCCGGGTGGTCCCGGGCGGTCCCGGATGGTCCCGACGGTCCCGGTCGGTCCCGTGCGGTCCCGGGCGGTCCGAGCGTTCCAGGGCAGTCCCGGGCGGTCCAGGGTAGTCCCGGGTGGTCCCGGGCCGTCCCGGGCGGTCCCGGGTGGTCCCGGGCGGTCCCGGGCGGTCCCGGCTGGTCCGGGGCGGTCCTGGGCGGTCCGGGGCGGTCCCGGGCAGTCCGGGGCGGTCCCGGGCGGTCCCGGACGGTCCCGGGCGGGTCCCGGGCGGTCCCGGGCGGTCCCGGGCGGTCCCAGGCGATCCGGGGCGGTCCCGGGCGGTCCCGGGCGGTCCCGGGTGGTCCCGGGCGGTCTCGGGCAGTCCCGGGCGGTCCCGGGCGGTCCCGGGCGGTCCGTGGCAATCCGGGCGGTCCCGGGCGGTCCCGGGCGGTCCGGGGCGGTCCTGGGCGGTCCGGGCGGTCCCGGGCGGTCCGGGGCGGTCCAGGGTGGTCCGGGGCGGTCCCGGGTGGTCCGGGGCGGTCCAGGGTGGTCCGGGGCGGTCCCGGGCGGTCCGGGGCGTCCCGGGCGGTCCCGGGCGGTCCCGGGTGGTCCCGGGCGGTCCCGGGCAGTCCCGGGCTGTCCCGGGCGGTCCCGGGCGGTCCGTGGCAATCCGGGGCGGTCCCGGGCGGTCCCGGGCGGTCTGGGGCGGTCCTGGGCGGTCCGGGGCGGTCCCGGGCGGTCTGGGGCGGTCCCGTGCGGTCCCGGGCGGTCCCGGGCGGTCCGTGGCAATCCGGGGCGGTCCCGGGCGGTCCCGGGCGGTCCCGGGCGGTCCCGGGCGGTCCCGGGCGGTCCGTGGCGGTCCGGGGCGGTCCCGGGCGGTCCCGGGCGGTCCGGGGCGGTCCCGGGCGGTCCCGGACAGTCCCGGCCGGTCCGGGGCTGTCCCGGGCGGTCTGGGGCGGTCCTGGGCGGTCCCGGGCGGTCCGGGGGCGGTCCCGGGCGGTCTGGGGCGGTCCCGGGCGGTCCGGGGCAGTCCCGGGCGGTCCGGTGCGGTCCCGGGCGGTCTCCGGGGGCGGTCCTGGGCGGTCCCGGGCGGACCGGGGCGGTCCCGGGCGGTCCTGGGCGGTCCCGGGCGGTCCGGGGCGGTCCCGGGCGGTCCGGGGAAGTCCCGGGCGGTCCGGGGCGGTCCCGGGCGGTCCGGGTCGGTCCCGGGCGGTCCGGGGCGGTCCCGGGCGGTCCCGGGCGGTCCGGGGCGGTCCGGGGCGGTACCGGGCGGTCCCGGGCAGTCCGGGGCGGTCCCGGGCGGTCCTGGGCGGTCCCGGGCGGTCCGGGGCGGTCCCGGGCGGTCCGGGCAGTCCCGGGCGGTCCGGGGCGGTCCCGGGCGGTCCGGGTCGGTCCCGGGCGGTCCGGGGCGGTCCCGGGCGGTCCGGGGCAGTCCCGGGCGGTCCGGGGCGGTCCCGGGCGGTCCGGGTCGGTCCCGGGCGGTCCGGGGCGGTCCCGGGCGGTCCCGGGCGGTCCGGGGCGGTCCGGGGCGGTACCGGGCGGTCCCGGGCAGTCCGGGGCGGTCCCGGGCGGTCCGGGGCGGTCCCAGGCGGTCCGTGGCGGTCCCGGGCGGTCCGGGGCGGTCCCAGGCGGTCCGGGGCGGTCCCGGGCGGTCCGGGGGCGGTCCCGGGCGGTCCGGGGCGGTCCCGGGCGGTCCCGGGCGGTCCCGGGCAGTCCCGGGTGGTCCCGGGCGGTCCCGGATGGTCCCGACGGTCCCGGGCGGTCCCGGGCGGTCCCGGGCGGTCCCGAGCGTTCCAGGGCAGTCCGGGCGGTCCAGGGTAGTCCCGGGTGGTCCCGGGCCGTCCCGGGCGGTCCCGGGTGGTCCCGGGCGGTCCCGGGCGGTCGCGGGTGGTCCGGGGCGGTCCTGGGCGGTCCGGGGCGGTCCCGGGCAGTCCGGGGCGGTCCCGGGCGGTCCCGGACGGTCCCGGGCGGTCCCGGGCGGTCCCCGGCGGTCCCGGGCGGTCCCAGGCGATCCGGGGCGGTCCCGGGCGGTCCCGGGCGGTCCCGGGCGGTCCGGGGCGGTCCCAGGCGGTCCGGGGCGGTCCCGGGCGGTCGGGCGGTCCCAGGCGGTCCGGGGCGGTCCTGGCGGTCCGGGGCGGTCCCGGGCGGTCTGGGGCGGTCCCGGGCGGTGCCGAGCGTTCCAGGGCAGACCCGGGCGGTCCAGGGCAGTCCCGGGCGGTCCCGGGCCGTCCCGGGCGGTCCCGGGCGGTCCCGGGCGGTCCCGGGCGGTCACGGGCAGTCCGGGGCGGTCCCGGGCGGTCCAGGGCGGTCCCAGGCGGTCCGGGGCGGTCCCGGGCGGTCCGGGGCGGTCCCAGGCGGTCCGGGGCGGTCCCGGGCGGTCCGGGGCGGTCCCGGGCAGTCTGGGGCGGTCCTGGGCGGTCCCAAGCGTTCCAGGGCAGTCCCCGGGCGGTCCAGGGCAGTCCCGGGCGGTCCCGGGCCGTCCCGGGCGGTCCCGGGCGGTCCCGGCAGTCCCGGGCGGTCCCGGGCGGTCCGGGGCGGTCCCGGGCGGTGCCCGGGCGGTCCCGGGCGGTCCCGGGCGGTCCCGGGCGGTCCCGGGCGGTCCGTGGCAATCCGGGGCGGTCCCGGGCGGTCCCGGGCGGTCCCGGGCGGTCCCGGGCGGTCCCGGGCGGTCCCGGGCGGTCCCGGGCGGTCCCGGGCGGTCCGTGGCGGTCCGGGGCGGTCCCGGGCGGTCCCGGGCGGTCCGGGGCGGTCCCGGGCGGTCCCGGACAGTCCCGGCCGGTCCGGGGCTGTCCCGGGCGGTCTGGGGCGGTCCTGGGCGGTCCCGGGCGGTCCGGGGCGGTCCCGGGCGGTCTGGGGCGGTCCCGGGCGGTCCGGGGCAGTCCCGGGCGGTCCGGTGCGGTCCCGGGCGGTCCGGGGCGTCCTGGGCGGTCCCGGGCGGACCGGGGCGGTCCCGGGCGGTCCCGGGCGGTTCCGGGCGGTCCGGGGCGGTACCGGGCGGTCCGGGCAGTCCCGGGCGGTCCGGGGCGGTCCCGGGCGGTCCGGGTCGGTCCCGGGCGGTCCGGGGCGGTCCCGGGCGGTCCCGGGCGGTCGGGGCGGTCCGGGGCGGTACCGGCGGTCCGGGCAGTCCGGGGCGGTCCCGGGCGGTCCGGGGCGGTCCCAGGCGGTCCGTGGCGGTCCCGGGCGGTCTGGGGCGGTCCCAGGCGGTCCCGGGGCGGTCCCGGCCGGTCCGGGGCGGTCCCGGGCGGGCCGGGGCGGTCCCGGGCGGTCCCGGGCGGTCCCGGGCGGTCCCGGGTGGTCCCGGGCGGTCCCGGATGGTCCCGACGGTCCCGGGCGGTCCCGGGCGGTCCCGGGCGGTCCCGAGCGTTCCAGGGCAGTCCCGGGCGGTCCAGGGTAGTCCCGGGTGGTCCCGGGCCGTCCCGGGCGGTCCCGGGTGGTCCCGGGCGGTCCCGGGCGGTCCCGGGTGGTCCGGGGCGGTCCTGGGCGGTCCGGGGCGGTCCCGGGCAGTCTGGGGCGGTCCCGGGCGGTCCCGGACCGGTCCCGGGCGGTCCCGGGCGGTCCCGGGCGGTCCCGGGCGGTCCCAGGCGATCCGGGGCGGTCCCGGGCGGTCCCTGGCGGTCCCGGGTGGTCCCGGGCGGTCCCGGGCAGTCCCGGGCGGTCCCGGGCGGTTCCCTGGCGGTCCGTGGCAATCCGGGGCGGTCCCGGGCGGTCCCGGGCGGTCCGGGGCGGTCCTGGGCGGTCCCGGGCGGTCCCGGGCGGTCCGGGGCGGTCCAGGGTGGTCCGGGGCGGTCCCGGGTGGTCCGGGGCGGTCCAGGGTGGTCCGGGGCGGTCCCGGGCGGTCCGGGGCGTCCCGGGCGGTCCCGGGCGGTCCCGGGTGGTCCCGGGCGGTCCCGGGCAGTCCCGGGCTGTCCCGGGCGGTCCCGGGCGGTCCGTGGCAATCCGGGGCGGTCCCGGGCGGTCCCGGGCGGTCTGGGGCGGTCCTGGGCGGTCCGGGCGGTCCCGGGCGGTCCGGGGCGGTCCCGTGCGGTCCCGGGCGGTCCCGGGCGGTCCGTGGCAATCCGGGGCGGTCCCGGGCGGTCCCGGGCGGTCCCGGGCGGTCCCGGGCGGTCCCGGGCGGTCCCGGGCGGTCCCAGGCGGTCCGTGGCGGTCCGGGGCGGTCCGGGGCGGTCCCGAGCGGTCCGGGGCGGTCCCGGGCGGTCCCGGACAGTCCCGGCCGGTCCGGGGGCTGTCCCGGGCGGTCTGGGCGGTCCTGGGCGGTCCCGGGCGGTCTGGGCGGTCCCGGGCGGTCCGTGGCAGTCCCGGGCGGTCCGGTGCGGTCCCGGGCGGTCCGGGGCGGTCCTGGGCGGTCCACCGGGGCGGTCCCGGGCGGGTCCTGGGCGGGTCCCGGGCGGTCCGGGGCGGTCCCGGGCGGTCCGGGGCAGTCCCGGGCGGTCCGGGGTGGTCCCGGGCGGTCCGGGTCGGTCCCGGGCGGTCCGGGGCGGTCCCGGGCAGTCCCGGGCGGTCCGGGGCGGTCCGGGGCGGTACCGGGCGGTCCCGGGCAGTCCGGGGCGGTCCCGGGCGGTCCGGGGCGGTCCCAGGCGGTCCGTGGCGGTCCCGGGCGGTCCGGGGCGGTCCCAGGCGGTCTGGGGCGGTCCTGGGCGGTCCGGGGCGGTCCCGGGCGGTCCGGGGCGGTCCCGGGCGGTCCCGGGCGGTCCCGGGCGGTCCCGGGTGGTCCCGGGCGGTCCCGGATGGTCCGACGGTCCCGGGCGGACCCGGGCGGTCCCGGGCGGTCCCGAGCGTTCCAGGGCAGTCCCGGGCGGTCCAGGGGTAGTCCCGGGTGGTCCCGGGCCGTCCCGGTCGGTCCCGGGTGGTCCCGGGCGGTCCCGGGCGGTCGCGGGTGGTCCGGGGCGATCCTGGGCGGTCCGGGGCGGTCCCGGGCAGTCCGGGGCGGTCCCGGGCGGTCCCGGACGGTCCCGGGCGGTCCCGGGCGGTCCCCGGCGGTCCCGGGCGGTCCGTGGCGGTCCGGGGCGGTCCCGGGCGGTCCCGGGCGGTCCGGGGCGGTCCCGGGCGGTCCCGGACAGTCCCGGCCGGTCCGGGGCTGTCCCGGGCGGTCTGCGGCGGTCCTGGGCGGTCCCGGGCGGTCCGGGGCGGTCCCGGGCGGTCTGGGGCGGTCCCGGGCGGTCCGGGGCAGTCCCGGGCGGTCCGGTGCGGTCCTGGGCGGTCCGGGGCGGTCCTGGGCGGTCCCGGGCGGACCGGGGCGGTCCCGGGCGGTCCCGGGCGGTCCCGGGCGGTCCGGGGCGGTCCCGGGCGGTCCGGAGCAGTCCCGGGCGGTCCGGGGCGGTCCCGGGCTGTCCGGGTCGGTCCCGGGCGGTCCGGGGCGGTCCCGGGCGGTCCCGGGCGGTCCGGGGCGGCGGTCCGGGGCGGTACCGGGCGGTCCCGGGCAGTCCGGGGCGGTCCCGGGCGGTCCGGGGCGGTCCCAGGCGGTCCGTGGCGGTCCCGGGCGGTCTGGGGCAGTCCCAGGCCGTCCGGGGCGGTCCCGGGCGGTCCCGGGCGGTCCCGGGCGGTCCCGGGTGGTCCCGGGCGGTCCCGGATGGTCCGACGGTCCCGGGCGGTCCCGGGCGGTCCCGGGCGGTCCCCGAGCGTTCCAGGGCAGTCCCGGGCGGTCCAGGGTAGTCCCGGGTGGTCCCGGGCCGTCCCGGGCGGTCCCGGGTGGTCCCGGGCGGTCCCGGGCGGTCCCGGGTGGTCCGGGGCGGTCCTGGGCGGTCCGGGGCGGTCCCGGGCGTTCCGGGGCGGTCCCGGGCGGTCCCGGGCGGTCCCGGACGGTCCCGGGCGGTCCCGGGCGGTCCCGGGCGGTCCCGGGCGGTCCCAGGCGATTCGGGGCGGTCCCGGGCGGTCCCGGGCGGTCCCGGGTGGTCCCGGGCGGTCCCGGGCAGTCCCGGGCGGTCCCGGGCGGTCCCGGGCGGTCCGTGGCAATCCGGGGCGGTCCCGGGCGGTCCCGGGCGGTCCGGGGCGGTCCTGGGCGGTCCCGGGCGGTCCCGGGCGGTCCGGGGCGGTCCAGGGTGGTCCGGGGCGGTCCCGGGTGGTCCGGGGCGGTCCAGGGTGGTCCGGGGCGGTCCCGGGCGGTCCGGGGCGTCCCGGGCGGTCCGGGCGGTCCCGGGTGGTCCCGGGCGGTCCCGGGCAGTCCCGGGCTGTCCCGGGCGGTCCCGGCGGTCCGTGGCAATCCGGGGCGGTCCCGGGCGGTCCCGGGCGGTCTGGGGCGGTCCTGGGCGGTCCGGGGCGGTCCCGGGCGGTCCGGGGCGGTCCCGTGCGGTCCCGGGCGGTCCCGGGCGGTCCGTGGCAATCCGGGGCGGTCCCGGGCGGTCCCGGGCGGTCCCGGGCGGTCCCGGGCGGTCCCGGGCGGTCCCGGGCGGTCCGTGGCGGTCCGGGGCGGTCCCGGGCGGTCCCGGGCGGTCCGGGGCGGTCCCGGGCGGTCCCGGACGGTCCCGGCCGGTCCGGGGCTGTCCCGGGCGGTCTGGGGCGGTCCTGGGCGGTCATGGGCGGTCCGGGGCGGTCCCGGGCGGTCTGGGGCGGTCCCGGGCGGTCCGGGGCAGTCCCGGGCGGTCCGGTGCGGTCCCGGGCGGTCCAGGGCGGTCCTGGGCGGTCCCGGGCGGACCGGGGCGGTCCCGGGCGGTCCTGGGCGGTCCCGGGCGGTCCGGGGCGGTCCCGGGCGGTCCGGGGCAGTCCCGGGCGGTCCGGGGCGGTCCCGGGCGGTCCGGGTCGGTCCCGGGCGGTCCGGGGCGGTCCCGGGCGGTCCCGGGCGGTCCGGGGCGGTCCGGGGCAGTACCGGGCGGTCCCGGGCAGTCCGGGGCGGTCCCGGGCGGTCCGGGGCGGTCCCAGGCAGTCCGTGGCGGTCCCGGGCGGTCCGGGGCGGTCCCAGGCGGTCCGGGGCGGTCCCGGGCGGTCCGGGGCGGTCCCGGGCGGTCCGGGGCGGTCCCGGGCGGTCCCGGGCGGTCCCGGGCGGTCCCGGGTGGTCCCGGGCCTTCCCGGATGGTCCCGACGGTCCTGGGAGGTCCCGGGCGGTCCCGGGCGGTCCCGAGCGTTCCAGGGCAGTCCCGGGCGGTGCAGGGTAGTCCCGGGTGGTCCCGGGCCGTCCCGGGCGGTCCCGGGTGGTCCCGGGCGGTCCCGGGCGGTCCCGGGTGGTCCAGGGCGGTCCTGGGCGGTCCGGGGCGGTCCCGGGCAGTCCGGGGCGGTCCCGGGCGGTCCCGGACGGTCCCGGGCGGTCCCGGGCGGTCCCGGGCGGTCCTGGGCGGTCCCAGGCGATCCGGGGCGGTCCCGGGCGGTCCCGGGCGGTCCCGGGTGGTCCCGGGCGGTCTCGGGCAGTCCCGGGCGGTCCCGGGCGGTCCCGGGCGGTCCGTGGCAATCCGGGGCGGTCCCGGGCGGTCCCGGGCGGTCCGGGGCGGTCCTGGGCAGTCCCGGGCGGTCCCCGGGCGGTCCGGGGCGGTCCAGGGTGGTCCGGGGCAGTCCCGGGTGGTCCGGGGCGGTCCAGGGTGGTCCGGGGCGGTCCCGGGCGGGTCCGGGGCGTCCCGGGCGGTCCCGGGCGGTCCCGGGTGGTCCCGGGCGGTCCCGGGCAGTCCCGGGCTGTCCCGGGCGGTCCCGGGCGGTCCGTGGCAATCCGGGGCGGTCCCGGGCGGTCCCGGGCGGTCTGGGCGGTCCTGGGCGGTCCGGGGCGGTCCCGGGTGGTCCGGGGCGGTCCCGTGCGGTCCCGGGCGGTCCCGGACGGTCCGAACGGTCCCGGGCGGTCCCGGGCGGTCCCGGGCGGTCCCGGGCGGTCCCGGGCGGTCCGTGGCGGTCCGGGGCGGTCCCGGGCGGTCCCGGGTGGTCCGGGGCGGTCCCGGGCGGTCCCGGACGGTCCCGGCCGGTCCGGGGCTGTCCCGGGCGGTCTGGGGCGGTCCTGGGCGGTCACGGGCGGTCCGGGGCGGTCCGGGCGGTCTGGGGCGGTCCCGGGCGGTCCGGGGCAGTCCCGGGCGGTCCCGGGTGGTCCCGGGCGGTCCCGGGCAGTCCCGGGCGGTCCCGGGCGGTCCCGGGCGGTCCGTGGCAATCCGGGGCGGTCCCGGGCGGTCCCGGGCGGTCCGGGGCGGTCCTGGGCGGTCCCGGGCGGTCCCGGGCGGTCCGGGGCGGTCCAGGGTGGTCCGGGGCGGTCCCCGGTGGTCCGGGGCGGTCCAGGGTGGTCCGGGGCGGTCCCGTGCGGTCCGGGGCGTCCCGGGCGGTCCCGGGCGGTCCCGGGTGGTCCCGGGCGGTCCCGGGCAGTCCCGGACTGTCCCGGGCGGTCCCGGGCGGTCCGTGGCAATCCGGGGCGGTCCCGGGCGGTCCCGGGCGGTCCGGGGCGGTCCCGGGCGGTCCGGGGCGGTCCCAGGCGGTCCGTGGCGGTCCCGGGCGGTCCGGGGCGGTCCCAGGCGGTCCGGGGCGGTCCCGGGCGGTCCGGGGCGGTCCCGGGCGGTCCGGGGCGGTCCCGGGCGGTCCCGGGCGGTCCCGGGCGGTCCCGGGTGGTCCCGGGCGGTCCCGGATGGTCCCGACGGTCCCGGGCGGTCCCGGGCGGTCCCGGGCGGTCCCGAGCGTTCCCGGGCAGTCCCGGGCGGTCCAGGGTAGTCCCGGGTGGTCCCGGGCCGTCCCGGGCGGTGCCGGGTGGTCCCGGGCGGTCCCGGGCGGTCCCGGGTGGTCCAGGGCGGTCCTGGGCGGTCCGGGGCGGTCCCGGGCAGTCCGGGGCGGTCCCGGGCGGTCCCGGATGGTCCCGGGCGGTCCCGGGCGGTCCCGGGCGGTCCCGGGCGGTCCCAGGCGATCCGGGGCGGTCCGGGGCGGTCCCGGGCGGTCCCGGGCGGTCCCGGGCGGTCCGGGGCGGTCCCGGGCGGTCCGGGGCAGTCCGGGGCGGTCCGGGGCGGTCCCGGGCGGTCCGGGTCGGTCCCGGGCGGTCCGGGGCGGTCCCGGGCGGTCCCGGGCGGTCCCGGACGGTCCGGGCAGTCCCGGGCGGTCCCGGGCGGTCCCAGGCGATTCGGGGCGGTCCCGGGCGGTCCCGGGCGGTCCCGGGTGGTCCCGGGCGGTCCCGGGCAGTCCCGGGCGGTCCCGGGCGGTCCCGGGCGGTCCGTGGCAATCCGGGGCGGTCCTGGGCGGTCCCGGGCGGTCCGGGGCGGTCCTGGGCGGTCCCGGGCGGTCCCGGGCGGTCCGGGGCGGTCCAGGGTGGTCCGGGGCGGTCCCGGGTTGTCCGGGGCGGTCCAGGGTGGTCCGGGGCGGTCCCGGGCGGTCCGGGGCGTCCCGGGCGGTCCCGGGCGGTCCCGGGTGGTCCCGGACGGTCCCGGGCAGTCCCGGGCTGTCCCGGGCGGTCCCGGGCGGTCCGTGGCAATCCGGGGCGGTCCCGGGCGGTGGGCGGTCTGGGGGCGGTCCTGGGCGG
Source organism: Petromyzon marinus (assembly GCF_048934315.1). Taxonomy (NCBI): domain Eukaryota; kingdom Metazoa; phylum Chordata; class Hyperoartia; order Petromyzontiformes; family Petromyzontidae; genus Petromyzon; species Petromyzon marinus. Next base: position 13,827 of record NW_027422879.1, on the reverse strand, counting down.
TCCGGGGCAGGTCCCGGGCGGTCCGGGGCGGTCCCGTGCGGTCCCGGGCGGTCCCGGGCGGTCCGTGGCAATCCGGGGCGGTCCCGGGCGGTCCCGGGCGGTCCCGGGCGGTCCCGGGCGGTCCCGGGCGGTCCGTGGCGGTCCGGGGCGGTCCCGGGCGGTCCGGGGCGGTCCTGGGCGGTCCCGGTCGGTCCCGGGCGGTCCGGGGCGGTCCAGGGTGGTCCGGGGCGGTCCCGGGTGGTCCGGGGCGGTCCAGGGTGGTCCGGGGCGGTCCCGGGCGGTCCGGGGCGTCCCGGGCGGTCCCGGGCGGTCCCGGGTGGTCCCGGACGGTCCCGGGCAGTCCCGGGCTGTCCCGGGCGGTCCCGGGCGGTCCGTGGCAATCCGGGGCGGTCCCGGGCGGTCCCGGGCGGTCTGGGGCGGTCCTGGGCGGTCCGGGGCGGTCCCGGGCGGTCCGGGGCGGTCCCGTGCGGTCCCGGGCGGTCCCGGGCGGTCCGTGGCAATCCGGGGCGGTCCCGGGCGGTCCCGGGCGGTCCCGGGCGGTCCCGGGCGGTCCCGGGCGGTCCGTGGCGGTCCGGGGCGGTCCCGGGCGGTCCCGGGCGGTCCGGGGCGGTCCCGGGCGGTCCCGGAATGTCCCGGCCGGTCCGGGGCTGTCCCGGGCGGTCCGGGGCGGTCCCGGGCGGTCTGGGGCGGTCCCGGGCGGTCCGGGGCAGTCCCGGGCGGTCCGGTGCGGTCCCGGGCGGTCCAGGGCGGTCCTGGGCGATCCCGGGCGGACCGGGGCGGTCCCGGGCGGTCCTGGGCGGTCCTGGGCGGTCCGGGGCGGTCCCGGGCGGTCCGGGGCAGTCCCGGGCGGTCCAGGGCGGTCCCGGGCGGTCCGGGTCGGTCCCAGGCGGTCCGGGGCGGTCCCGGGCGGTCCCGGGCGGTCCGGGCGGTCCGGGGCGGTACCGGGCGGTCCCAGGCAGTCCGGGGCGGTCCCGGGCGGTCCGGGGCGGTCCCAGGCGGTCCGTGGCGGTCCCGGGCGGTCCGGGGCGGTCCCAGGCGGTCCGGGGCGGTCCCGGGCGGTCCGGGGTGGTCCCGGGCGGTCCGGGGCGGTCCCGGGCGGTCCCGGGCGGTCCCGGGCGGTCCCGGGTGGTCCCGGGCGGTCCCGGATGGTCCCGACGGTCCCGGGCGGTCCCGGGCGGTCCCGGGCGGTCCCGAGCGTTCCAGGGCAGTCCCGGGCGGTCCAGGGTAGTCCCGGGTGGTCCCGGGCCGTCCCGGGCGGTCCCGGGTGGTCCCGGGCGGTCCCGGGCGGTCCCGGGTGGTCCAGGGCGGTCCTGGGCGGTCCGGGGCGGTCCAGGCAGTCCGGGGCGGTCCCGGGCGGTCCCGGACGGTCCCGGGCGGTCCCGGGCGGTCCCGGGCGGTCCCGGGCGGTCCCAGGCGATCCGGGGCGGTCCCGGGCGGTCCCGGGCGGTCCCGGGTGGTCCCGGGCGGTCTCGGGCAGTCCCGGGCGGTCCCGGGCGGTCCCGGGCGGTCCGTGGCAATCCGGGGCGGTCCCGGGCGGTCCCGGGCGGTCCGTGGCAATCCGGGGCGGTCCCGGGCGGTCCCGGGCGGTCCGGGGAGGTCCTGGGCGGTCCCGGGCGGTCCCGGGCGGTCCGGGGCGGTCCAGGGTGGTCCGGGGCAGTCCCGGGTGGTCCGGGGCGGTCCAGGGTGGTCCGGGGCGGTCCCGGGCGGTCCGGGGCGTCCCGGGCGGTCCCGGGCGGTCCCGGGTGGTCCCGGGCGGTCCCGGCAGTCCCGGGCTGTCCCGGGCGGTCCCGGGCGGTCCGTGGCAATCCGGGGCGGTCCCGGGCGGTCCCGGGCGGTCTGGGGCGGTCCTGGGCGGTCCGGGCGGTCCCGGGTGGTCCGGGGCGGTCCCGTGCGGTCCCGGGCGGTCCCGGACGGTCCGGACGGTCCCGGGCGGTCCCGGGCGGTCCGGGGCGGTCCCGGGCGGTCCGGGGCAGTCCCAGGCGGTCCGGGGCGGTCCCGGGCGGTCCGGGGCGGTCCTGGGCGGTCCCGGGCGGTCCGGGGCGGTCCCGGGCGGTCCCGGGCGGTCCCGGGCGGTCCGGGGCGGTCCCGGGCGGTCCGGGGCAGTCCGGGGCGGTCCGGGGCGGTCCCGGGCGGTCCGGGTCGGTCCCGGGCGGTCCGGGGCGGTCCCGGGCGGTCCTGGGCAGTCCGGGGTGGTCCGGGGCGGTACCGGGCGGTCCCGGGCAGTTCGGGGCGGTCCCGGGCGGTCCGGGGCGGTCCCAGGCGGTCCGGGGCAGTCCCGGGCGGTCGGGGCGGTCCCAGGCGGTCCGGGGCGGTCCCGGGCGGTCCGGGGCGGTCCCGGGCGGTCTGGGGCGGTCCCGGGCGGTGCCGAGCATTCCAGGGCAGTCCCGGGCGGTCCAGGGCAGTCCTGGGCGGTCCCGGGCCGTCCCGGGCGGTCCCGGGCGGTCCCGGGCGGTCCCGGGCGGTCCCGGGCAGTCCGGGGCGGTTCCAGGCGGTCCAGGGCGGTCCCAGGCGGTCCGGGGCGGTCCCGGGTGGTCCGGGGCGGTCCCAGGCGGTCCGGGGCGGTCCCGGGCGGTCCGGGGCGGTCCCGGGCAGTCTGGGGCGGTCCCGGGCGGTCCCGAGCGTTCCAGGGCAGTCCCGGGCGGTCCAGGGCAGTCCCGGGCGGTCCCGGGCCGTCCCGGGCGGTCCCGGGCGGTCCCGGGCGGTCCCGGGCGGTCCCGGGCGGTCTGGGGCGGTCCCGGGCGGTCGGGGGCGTCCCGGGCGGTCCCGGGCGGTCCCGGGCGGTCCGGGGCGGTCCGGGCGGTCCCGGGCGGTTCCGGGCGGTCCCGGGCGGTCCCGGGCGGTCCCGGGCGGTCCCAAGCGGTCTTGGGCGGTCCCGGGCGGTCCGGGGCGGTCCCGGGCGGTCCGGGCGGTCCCGGGCGGTCGGGGGCGGTGCCGGGCGGTCCGGGGCGGTCCCGGGCGGTCCGGGGCGGTCCCGGGCGGTCCCGGGCGGTCCCGGGCGATCCCCGGCGGTCCCGGGCGGTCCCGGGCGGACCCGGGCGGTCCCGGGCGGTCCTGGGCGGTCCGGGATGGTCCTGGGCGGTCGCGGGCGGTCCTGGGCGGTCCCGGGCGGTCCCGGGCGGTCCCGGGCGGTCGCGGGCGGTCCCGGGCGGTCCCGGGTGGTCTGGGGCGGTCCCGTGCGGTCCCAGGCGGTTCCGGGCGGTCCCGGGCGGTCCCAGGCGGTCCCGGGCGGTTCCGGGCGGTCCGGGGCGGTCCCGGGCGGTCCGGGGCGGTCAGGGGCGGTCCCGGGCGGTCCCGGGCGGTCCGGGGCATTCCCGGGCGGTCCCGGGCGGTCCCGGGCGGTCCGGGGCGGTCCCGGGCGGGTCCGGGGCGGTCCCGGGCGGTCCGGGCGGTCCCGGGCGGTTCCGGGGCGGTCCCGGGCAGTCCCGGACGGTCGGACGGTCCCGGGAGGTCCCGGGCGGTCCCGGGCGGTCCCGGGCGGTCTCGGGCAGTCCCGAGCATTCCATGGCGGTCCCGGGCGGTCCAGGGCGGTCCCGTGCGCTCCCGGGTGGTCCCGAGCGGTCCCGGGCGGTCCCGGGCGGTCCCGGGCGGTCCGGGGCGGTCGCGGGCGGTCCGGGGCGGTCCGGGCGGTCCGGGGCGGTCCCGGGCGGTCCTGTGCGGTCCCGGGCGGTCCCGGACGGTCCGGACGGTCCCGGGCGGTCCGGGCGGTCCGGGCGGTCCCGGGCGGTCCCGGGTGGTCCCGAGCGTTGCAGGGCGGTCCCGGACGGTCCACGGCGGTCCCGGGCGGTCCCGGGCGGTCCCGGGCGGTCTCGGGGTGGTCCCGGGCGGTCCCGGGCGGTCCCGGGCGGTCCCGGGCGGTCCCGGGCGGTCCGGGCGGTCCCTGGCGGTCTGGGGCGGTCCCATGCGGTCCGGGCGGTCCGGGGCGGTCCGGGCGGTCCCGGGCGGTGCCGGGCAGTCCGGGGCGGTCCTGGGCGGTCCGGGGCGGGTCCCGGGCGGTCCCGGCCGGTCCCGGGCGATCCCGGGCGGTCCCGGGCGGTCCCGGGCGACCCGGGCGGTCCCTGGCGGTCCTGGGCGGTCCGGGATGGTCCTGGGCGGTCGCGGGCGGTCCCGGGCGGTCCCGGGCGGTCCCGGGCGGTCCCGGGCGGTCGCGGGCGGTCCGGGCGGTCCCGGGTGGTCTGGGGCGGTCCCGTGTGGTCCTGGGCGGTCCCGGGCGGTCCCGGGCGGTCCCGGGCGGTCCCGGGCGGTCCGGGGCGGTCCCGGGCGGTCCGGGGCGGTCAGGGGCGGTCCCGGGCAGTCCCGGGCGGTCCGGGGCGTTACCGGGCGGTCCCGGGCGGTCCCGGGCGGTCCGGGGCGGTCCCGGGCGGTCCGGGGCGGTCCCGGGCGGTCCGGGCGGTCCCGGGCTGTCCGGGGCGGTCCCGGGCGGTCCGTGGCGGTCCCGGGCGGTTCGGGGCGGTCCCGGGCGGTCCCGGACGGTCTGGACGGTCCCGGAAGGTCCCGGGCGGTCCCGGGCGGTCCCGGGCGGTCCCGGGCGGTCCCGAGCATTCCATGGCGGTCCCGGGCGGTCCAGGGCGATCCCGGGCGGTCCCGGGCGGTCCCGGGCGGTCCCGGGCGGTCCTGGGCGGTCCCAGGCGGTCCCGGGCGGTTCCGGGCGGTCCTGGGCGGTCCCGGGCGGTCCCGGGCGGTCCCGGGCGGTCCTGGTCGGTCCCGGCGGTCGCGGGCGGTCCCGGGCGGTCTGGGGCGGTCCCGGGCGGTCCGGGGCGGTCCCGGGCGGTCTCGGGGCGGTCCTGGGCGGTCCGGGCGGTCCCGGGCGGTCCTGGGCGGTCCCGGGCGGTCCCGGGCGCTCCCGGGCGGTCCGTGGCGGTCCGGGGCGGTCCCGGGCGGTCCGGGCGGTCCGGAGCGGTCCCAGGCGGTCCCGGGCGGTCCCGGGCGGTCCGGGGCGGTCCCGGGCGGTCCGGGCGGTCCCGGGCGGTCCCGGGCGGTCCCGGGCGGTCCCGGGTGGTCCCGGGCGGTCCGGGGCGGTCCTGGGCGGTCCGGGGCGGTCCCGGGCGGTCCGGGGCGGTCCCGGGTGGTCCGGGGCGGTCCCGGGCGGTCCGGGGCGGTCCTGGGCGGTCCGGGGCGGTCCCGGGCGGTCCTGTGCGGTCCCGGGCGGTCCCGGACGGTCCGGACGGTCCCGGGCGGTCCGGGCGGTTCCGGGCGGTCCCGGGCGGTCTGGGTGGTCCCGAGCGTTGCAGGGCGGTCCCGGGCGGTCCACGGCGGTCCCGGGCGGTCCGGGGCGGTCCCGGGCGGTCCCGGGCGGTCCCGGGCGGTCCGGGGCGGTCCCGGGCGGTCCGGGGCGGTCCCAGGCGGTCCAGGCCGGTCCCGGGCGGTCCGGGGCGTTCCAGGGCGGTCCGGGCGGTCCCGGGCGGTCTCGGGCGGTCCCGGGCGGTCCCGGGCGGTCCGGGCGGTCCCGGGGCGGTCCAGGGCGGTCCCGGGCGGTCCGGGGCGGTCCCGGGCGGTCCGTGACGGTTCCGGGCGGTACCGGGCGGTCTCGGGCGGTCCCGGGCGGTCCCGGGCAGTCCGGGGTGGTCGGGGGGCGGTCCTGGGCGGTCCCGGGCGGTCCCGGGCGGTCCGGGGCGGTCCCGGGCGGTCCCGGGCGGTTCCGGGCGGTCCCGGGCGGTCCCGGGCGGTCCCGGGCGGTCCCAAGCAGTCTGGGGCGGTCCCGGGCGGTCCGGGGCGGTCCCGGGCGGTCCGGGGCGGTCCCGGGCGGTCGGGGGCGGTGCCGGGCGGTCCGGGGCGGTCCCGGGCGGTCCGGGGCGGTCCCGGGCGGTCCCGGGCGGTCCCGGGCGATCCCCGGCGGTCCCGGGCGGTCCCGGGCGGACCCGGGCGGTCCCGGGCGGTCCTGGGCGGTCCGGGATGGTCCTGGGCGGTCGCGGGCGGTCCTGGGCGGTCCCGGGCGGTCCCGGGCGGTCCCGGGCGGTCGCGGGCGGTCCCGGGCGGTCCAGGGTGGTCTGGGGCGGTCCCGTGCGGTCCCAGGCGGTTCCGGGCGGTCCCGGCGGTCCCAGGCGGTCCCGGGTGGTTCCGGGCGGTCCGGGGCGGTCCCGGGCGGTCCGGGGCGGTCAGGGGCGGTCCCGGGCGGTCCCGGGCGGTCCGGGGCGTTCCCGGGCGGTCCCGGGCGGTCCCGGGCGGTCCGGGGCGGTCCCGGGCGGTCCGGGGCGGTCCCGGGCGGTCCGGGGCGGTCCCGGGCGGTCCGGGGCGGTCCCGGGCAGTCCCGGACGGTCCGGACGGTCCCGGGAGGTCCCGGGCGGTCCCGGGCGGTCCCGGGCGTCCCGGGCAGTCCCGAGCATTCCATGGCGGTCCCGGGCGGTCCAGGGCGGTCCCGTGCGCTCCCGGGTGGTCCCGAGCGGTCCCGGGTGGTCCCGAGCGTTGCAGGGCGGTCCCGGGCGGTCCACGGCGGTCCCGGGCGGTCCGGGGCGGTCCCGGGCGGTCCGGGCGGTCCCGGGCGGTCCGGGGCGGTCCCGGGCGGTCCGGGGCGGTCCCAGCGGTCCAGGCCGGTCCCGGGCGGTCCGGGGCGTTCCAGGGCGGTCCGGGGCGGCCCGGGCGGTCTCGGGCGGTCCCGGGCGGTCCGGGCGGTCCCGGGCGGTCCCGGGCGGTCCAGGGCGGTCCCGGGCGGTCCTGGGCGGTCCCGGGCGGTCCGTGACGGTCCCGGGCGTACCGGGCGGTCCCGGGCGGTCCCGGGCGGTCCCGGGCAGTCCGTGGCGGTCGGGGGCGGTCCCGGGCGGTCCCGGGCGGTCCCGGGCGGTCCGGGGCGGTCCCGGGCGGTCCCGGGCGGTTCCAGGCGGTCCCGGGCGGTCCCGGGCGGTCCCGGGCGGTCCCAAGCGGTCTGGGCAGTCCCGGGCGGTCCGGGGCGGTCCCGGGCGGTCCGGGGCGGTCCCGGGCGGTCGGGGGCGGTGCCGGGCAGTCCGGGGCGGTCCCGGGCGGTCCGGGGCGGTCCCGGGCGGTCCCGGGCGGTCCCGGGCGATCCCCGGCGGTCCCGGGCGGTCCCGGGCGGACCCGGGCGGTCCCGGGCGGTCCTGGGCGGTCCGGGATGGTCCTGGGCGGTCGCGGGCGGTCCTGGGCGGTCCCGGGCGGTCCCGGGCGGTCCCGGGCGGTCGCGGGCGGTCCGGGCGGTCCCGGTGGTCTGGGGCGGTCCGTGCGGTCCCAGGCGGTTCCGGGCGGTCCCAGGCGGTCCCAGGCGGTCCCGGGCGGTTCCGGGCGGTCCGCGGCGGTCAGGGGCGGTCCCGGGCGGTCCCGGGCGGTCCGGGGCGTTCCCGGGCGGTCCCGGGCGGTCCCGGGCGGTCCGGGGCGGTCCCGGGCGGTCCGGGGCGGTCCTGGGCGGCTCCGGGGCGGTCCCGTGCGGTCCGGGGCGGTCCCGGGCAGTCCCGGACGGTCCGGACGGTCCCGGGAGGTCCCGGGCGGTCCCGGGCGGTCCCGGGCGGTCCCGGGCAGTCCCGAGCATTCCATGGCGGTCCCGGGCGGTCCAGGGCGGTCCCGTGCGCTCCCGGGTGGTCCCGAGCGGTCCCGGGCGGTCCCGGGCGGTCCGGGCGGTCCGGGGCGGTCGCGGGCGGTCCGGGCGGTCCGGGGCGTCCGTCCCGGGCGGTCCGGGGCGGTCCCGGCCGGTCCGGGGCAGTCCCGGGCGGTCCGGGGCGGTCCCAGGCGGTCCGGGCCGGTCCGGGGCGGTCCGGGGCGTTCCAGGGCGGTCCGGGGCGTCCCGGGCGGTCCCGGGCGGTCCCGGGCGGTCCCGGGCGGTCCCGGGCGGTCCAGGGCGGTCCAGGGCGGTCCGGGGCGGTCCCGGGCGGTCCAGGACGGTCCCGGGCGGTCCCGGGCGGTCCCGGGCGGTCCGGGGCGGTCCCGGGCGGTCCCGGGCGGTCCCGGGCGGTCCCGGGCGGTCCCGGGCGGTCCCGGGCGGTTCCGGGCGTTCCCGGGCGGTCCCCGGGCGGTTCCGGGCGGTCCCGCGCGTTGCAGGGCGGTCCCGGGCGGTCCAGGGTGGTCCCTGCCGGTCCCGGGCGGTCCCGGGCAGTCCCAGGCGGTCCCGGGCTGTCCCGGGCGGTCCCGGGCGGTCCCGTGCGCTCCCGGGCGGTCCCGAGCGGTCCCGGGCGGTCCCCGGGCGGTCCCGGGCGGTCCCGGGCGGTCCCGGGCGGTCCGGGGCGGTCGCGGGCGGTCCGGGGCGGTCCGGGGCGGTCCCGGGAGGTCCCGGGCGGTCCGGGGCGGTCCCGGGCGGTCCCGGGCGGTCCTGGGCGGTCCAGGGTGGTCCCGGGCGGTCCATGGCGGTCCAAGGCGGTCCGGGCCGGTCCCAGGCGGTCCGGGGCGTTCCAGGGCGGTCGGGGCGGTCCCGGGCGGTCCCGGGCGGTCCCGGGCGGTCCCGGGCGGTCCAGGGCGGTCCCGGGCGGTCCGGGGCGGTCCCGGGCGGTCCGGGGCGGTCCCGGGCAGTCCGGGACGGTCCCGGGCGGTCCCGGGCGGTCCCGGGCGGTCCCGGGCGGTCCCGGGCGGTCCGGGGCGGTCGGGGGCGGTCCCGGGCGGTCCCGGGCGGTCCCGGGCGGTCCGGGGCGGTCCCGGGCGGTCCCGGGCGGTCCCGGGCGGTCCCGGGCGGTCCGGGCGGTCCCGGGTGGTCTGGGGTGGTCTCGGGCGGTCCGGGGCGGTCCCGGGCGGTCCGGGGCGGTCCCGGGCGGTCCGGGGCGGTGCCGGGCAGTCCGGGGCGGTCCCGGGCGGTCCGGGGCGGTCCCGGGCGGTCCCGGCCGGTCCCGGGCGGTCCGGGGCGGTGCCGGGCAGTCCGGGGCGGTCCCGGGCGGTCCGGGGCGGTCCCGGGCGGTCCCGGCCGGTCCCGGGCGGACCCGGGCGGTCCCTGGCGGTCCTGGGCGGTCCGGGATGGTCCTGGGCGGTCGCAGGCGGTCCCGGGCGGTCCCGGGCGGTCCCGGGCGGTCCCGGGCGGTCGCGGGCGGTCCCGGGCGGTCCCGGGTGGTCTGGGGCGGTCCCGTGTGGTCCTGGGCGGTCCCGGGCGGTCCCGGGCGGTCCCGGGCGGTCCCGGGCGGTCCGGGGCGGTCCCGGGCGGTCCGGGGCGGTCAGGGGCGGTCCCGGGCGGTCCCGGGCGGTCCGGGGCGTTCCCGGGCGGTCCCGGGCGGTCCCGGGCGGTCCGGGGCGGTCCCGGGCGGTCCGGGGCGGTCCCGGGCGGTTACGGGGCGGTCCCGGGCTGTCCGGGGCGGTCCCGGGCGGTTTGTGGCGGTCCCGGGCGGTTCGGGGCGGTCCCGGGCGGTCCCGGACGGTCTGGATGGTCCCGGGAGGTCCCGGGCGGTCCCGGGCGGTCCCGGGCAGTCCCGGGCGGTCCCGAGCATTCCATGGCGGTCCCGGGCGGTCCAGGGCGGTCCCGGGCGGTCCCGGGCAGTCCCGGGCGGTCCCGGGCGGTCCTGGGCGGTCCCAGGCGGTCCCGGGCGGTCCCGGGCGGTCCTGGGCAGTCCCGGGCGGTCCCGGGCGGTCCCGGGCGGTCCTGGGCGGTCCCGGGCGGTCGCGGGCGGTCCCGGGCGGTCTGGGGCGGTCCCGGGCGGTCCGGGGCGGTCCCAGGCGGTCTCGGGGCGGTCCTGGGCGGTCCCGGGCGGTCCCGGGCGGTCCTGGGCGGTCCCGGGCGGTCCCGGGCGCTCGCGGGCGGTCCGTGGCGGTCCGGGGCGGTCCCGGGCGGTCCCGGGCGGTCCGGGGCGGTCCCGGGCGGTCCCGGGCGGTCCCGGGCGGTCCGGGGCGGTCCCGGGCGGTCCGGGGCGGTCCCGGGCGGTCCCGGGCGGTCCGGGTGGTCCCGGGTGGTCCCGGGCGGTCCGGGGCGGTCCCGGGCGGTCCGGGCGGTCCCGGGCGGTCCGGGGCGGTCCCGGGTGGTCGGGGCGGTCCCGGGCGGTCCGGGGCGGTCCTGGGCGGTCCGGGGCGGTCCCGGGCGGTCCTGTGCGGTCCCGGGCGGTCCCGGACGGTCCGGACGGTCCCGGGCGGTCCGGGCGGTTCCGGGCGGTCCCGGGCGGTCCTGGGTGGTCCCGAGCGTTGCAGGGCGGTCCCGGACGGTCCACGGCGGTCCCGGGCGGTCCCGGGCGGTCCCGGGCGGTCTCGGGGTGGTCCCGGGCGGTCCCGGGCGGTCCCGGGCGGTCCCGGGCGGTCCCGGGCGGTCTCGGGCGGTCCCGGGCGGTTCCGGGCGGTTCCGGGCGGTCCCGCGCGTTGCAGGGCGGTCCCGGGCGGTCCAGGGTGGTCCCTGCCGGTCCCGGGCGGTCCCGGGCAGTCCCAGGCGGTCCCGGGCTGTCCCGGGCGGTCCCGGGCGGTCCCGTGCGCTCCCGGGCGGTCCCGAGCGGTCCCGGGCGGTCCCGGGCGGTCCCGGGCGGTCCCGGGCGGTCCCGGGCGGTCCGGGGCGGTCGCGGGCGGTCCGGGGCGGTCCCGGGGCGGTCCCGGGAGGTCCCGGGCGGTCCGGGGCGGTCCCGGGCGGTCCCGGGCGGTCCTGGGCGGTCCAGGGTGGTCCCGGGCGGTCCATGGCGGTCCAAGGCGGTCCGGGCCGGTCCCAGGCGGTCCGGGGCGTTCCAGGGCGGTCCGGGGCGGTCCCGGGCGGTCCCGGGCGGTCCCGGGCGGTCCCGGGCGGTCCAGGGCGGTCCCGGGTGGTCCGGGGCGGTCCCGGGCGGTCCGGGGCGGTCCCGGGCAGTCCGGGACGGTCCCGGGCGGTCCCGGGCGGTCCCGGGCGGTCCCGGGCGGTCCCGGGCGGTCGGGGCGGTCGGGGGCGGTCCCGGGCGGTCCCGGGCGGTCCCGGGCGGTCCGGGGCGGTCCCGGGCGGTCCCGGGCGGTCCCGGGCGGTCCCGGGCGGTCCCGGGCGGTCCCGGGTGGTCTGGGGTGGTCTCGGGCGGTCCGGGGCGGTCCCGGGCGGTCCGGGGCGGTCCCGGGCGGTCCGGGGCGGTGCCGGGCAGTCCGGGGCGGTCCCGGGCGGTCCGGGGCGGTCCCGGGCGGTCCCGGCCGGTCCCGGGCGGTCCGGGGCGGTGCCGGGCAGTCCGGGGCGGTCCCGGGCGGTCCGGGGCGGTCCCGGGCGGTCCCGGCCCCGTCCCGGGCGGACCCGGGCGGTCCCTGGCGGTCCTGGGCGGTCCGGGATGGTCCTGGGCGGTCGCAGGCGGTCCCGGGCGGTCCCGGGCGGTCCCGGGCGGTCCCGGGCGGTCGCGGGCGGTCCCGGGCGGTCCCGGGTGGTCTGGGGCGGTCCCGTGTGGTCCTGGGCGGTCCCGGGCGGTCCCGGGCGGTCCCGGGCGGTCCCGGGCGTCCGGGGGCGGTCCCGGGCGGTCCGGGGCGGTCAGGGGCGGTCCCGGGCGGCCGGGCGGTCCGGGCGTTCCCGGGCGGTCCCGGGCGGTCCCGGGCGGTCCGGGGCGGTCCCGGGCGGTCCGGGGCGGTCCCGGGCGGTTACGGGGCGGTCCCGGGCTGTCCGGGGCGGTCCCGGGCGGTTTGTGGCGGTCCCGGGCGGTTCGGGGCGGTCCCGGGCGGTCCCGGACGGTCTGGATGGTCCCGGGAGGTCCCGGGCGGTCCCGGGCGGTCCCGGGCAGTCCCGGGCGGTCCCGATCATCCATGGCCGGTCCAGGGCGGTCCAGGGCGGTCCCGGGCGGTCCCGGGCGGTCCCGGGCGGTCCTGGGCGGTCCCAGGCGGTCCCGGGCGGTCCCGGGCGGTCCTGGGCAGTCCCGGGCGGTCCCGGGCGGTCCCGGGCGGTCCTGGGCGGTCCCGGGCGGTCGCGGGCGGTCCCGGGCGGTCTGGGGCGGTCCCGGGCGGTCCAGGGCGGTCCCAGGCGGTCTCGGGGCGGTCCTGGGCGGTCCCGGGCGGTCCCGGGCGGTCCTGGGCGGTCCCGGGCGGTCCCGGGCGCTCGCGGGCGGTCCGTGGCGGTCCGGGGCGGTCCGGGCGGTCCCGGGCGGTCCGGGGCGGTCCCGGGCGGTCCCGGGCGGTCCCGGGCGGTCCGGGGCGGTCCCGGGCGGTCCGGGGCGGTCCCGGGCGGTCCCGGGCGGTCCCGGGTGGTCCCGGGTGGTCCCGGGCGGTCCGGGGCGGTCCCGGGCGGTCCGGGCGGTCCCGGGCGGTCCGGGGCGGTCCCGGGTGGTCCGGGGCGGTCCCGGGCGGTCCGGGGCGGTCCTGGGCGGTCCGGGGCGGTCCCGGGCGGTCCTGTGCGGTCCCGGGCGGTCCCGGACGGTCCGGACGGTCCCGGGCGGTCCGGGCGGTTCCGGCGGTCCCGGGCGGTCCTGGGTGGTCCCGAGCGTTGCAGGGCGGTCCCGGACGGTCCACGGCGGTCCCGGGCGGTCCCGGGCGGTCCCGGGCGGTCTCGGGGTGGTCCCGGGCGGTCCCGGGCGGTCCCGGGCGGTCCCGGGCGGTCCCGGGCGGTCCCGGGCGGTCTCTGGCGGACTGGGGCGGTCCCGGGCGGTCCCGGGCGGTCCGGGGCGGTCCCGGGCGGTCCCGGGCGGTCCCGGGCGGTCCGGGCGGTCCCGGGCGGTCCGGGGCGGTCCCGGGCGGTCCCGGGCGGTCCCGGGTGGTCCCGGGTGGTCCCGGGCGGTCCGGGGCGGTCCCGGGCGGTCCGGGCGGTCCCGGGCGGTCCGGGGCGGTCCCGGGTGGTCCGGGGCGGTCCCGGGCGGTCCGGGGCGGTCCTGGGCGGTCCGGGGCGGTCCCGGGCGGTCCTGTGCGGTCCCGGGCGGTCCCGGACGGTCCGGACGGTCCCGGGCGGTCCGGGCGGTTCCGGGCGGTCCCGGGCGGTCCTGGGTGGTCCCGAGCGTTGCAGGGCGGTCCCGGACGGTCCACGGCGGTCCCGGGCGGTCCCGGGCGGTCCCGGGCGGTCTCGGGGTGGTCCGGGCGGTCCCGGGCGGTCCCGGGCGGTCCCGGGCGGTCCCGGGCGGTCCCGGGCGGTCCCGGGCGGTTCCGGGCGGTTCCGGGCGGTCCCGCGCGTTGCAGGGCGGTCCCGGGCGGTCCAGGGTGGTCCCTGCCGGTCCCGGGCGGTCCCGGGCAGTCCCAGGTGGTCCCGGGCTGTCCCGGGCGGTCCGGGCGGTCCCGTGCGCTCCCGGGCGGTCCCGAGCGGTCCCGGGCGGTCCCGGGCGGTCCCGGGCGGTCCCGGGCGGTCCGGGCGGTCCGGGGCGGTCGCGGGCGGTCCGGGGCGGTCCGGGGCGGTCCCGGGAGGTCCCGGGGCGGTCCGGGGCGGTCCCGGGCGGTCCCGGGCGGTCCTGGGCGGTCCAGGGTGGTCCCGGGCGGTCCATGGCGGTCCAAGGCGGTCCGGGCCGGTCCCAGGCGGTCCGGGCGTTCCAGGGCGGTCCGGGGCGGTCCCGGGCGGTCCCGGGCGGTCCCGGGCGGTCCCGGGCGGTCCAGGGCGGTCCCGGGTGGTCCGGGGCGGTCCCGGGCGGTCCGGGGCGGTCCCGGGCAGTCCGGGACGGTCCCGGGCGGTCCCGGGCGGTCCCGGGCGGTCCCGGGCGGCTCCGGGCGGTCCGGGGCGGTCGGGGGCGGTCCCGGGCGGTCCCGGGCGGTCCCGGGCGGTCCGGGGCGGTCCCGGGCGGTCCCGGGCGGTCCCGGGCGGTGCCGGGCGGTCCCGGGCGGTCCCGGGTGGTCTGGGGTGGTCTCGGGCGGTCCGGGGCGGTCCCGGGCGGTCCGGGGCGGTCCCGGGCGGTCCGGGGCGGTGCCGGGCAGTCCGGGGCGGTCCCGGGCGGTCCGGGGCGGTCCCGGGCGGTCCCGGCCGGTCCCGGCGGTCCGGGGCGGTGCCGGGCAGTCCGGGGCGGTCCCGGGCGGTCCGGGGCGGGTCCGGGCGGTCCCGGCCCCGTCCCGGGCGGACCCGGGCGGTCCCTGGCGGTCCTGGGCGGTCCGGGATGG
>NW_027422878.1:50000-52500 GCF_048934315.1 Petromyzon marinus | reverse complement strand
ACGGGTCATTTTCGTGTTGCCACATTGCATGCGAACGGCATGAAACTTCCAGAGGCATTTGCAGCAGGAATGCATGTGCAGTCAAAAAAGTGAATATTTTTCACGGATAGACCCCGTGAAACGCTAGAAATTGGCGGCGATGTCTCTCTTGTGGCTCACGGGGCTGTTAGGGTGGCACAGAAATCCCTCGGAATGGGAAAACGGGTCATTTTCGTGTCGCCACATTGCATGCGAACCGCATGAAACTTCCAGAGGCATTTGCAGCAGAAATGCATGTGCAGTCAAAAAATTGAATATTTTTCACGGATAGACCCCGTGAAACGCTAGAAATTGGCGGGGATGTGTCTCTTGTGGCTCACGGGGCTGTTAGGGTGGCACAGAAATCCCTCGGAATGGGAAAAAACGGGTCATTTTCGTGTCGCCACATTGCATGCGAACCGCATGAAACTTCCAGAGGCATTTGCAGCAGGAATGCATGTGCACTCAAAAAATGTGATATTTTTCACGGAGAGACCCCGTGAAACGCTAGAAGTGGGCGGGGATGTCTCTCTTGTGGCTCACGGGGCTGTTAGGGTGGCACAGAAATCCCTCGGAATGGGAAAACGGGTCATTTTCGTGTCGCCACATTGCATACGAACCGCATGAAACTTCCAGAGGCATTTGCAGCAGGAATGCATGTGCACTCAAAAAAGTGAATATTTCTCACGGATAGACCCCGTGATACGCTAGAAATTGGCGGGGATGTCTCTCTTGTGGCTCACGGGGCTGTTAGGGTGGCACAGAAATCCCTCGGAATGGGAAAACGGGTCATTTTCGTGTCGCCACATTGCATGCGAACCGCATGCAACTTCCAGAGGCATTTGCAGCAGAAATGCATGTGCAGTCAAAAAAAAATTGATATTTTTCACGGATAGACCCCGTGAAACGCTAGAAATTGGCGGGGATGTGTCTCTTGTGGCTCACGGGGCTGTTCGGGTCGCACAGAAATCCCTGGGAATGGGAAAACGGGTCATTTTCGTGTTGCCACATTGCGTACGAACCGCATGAAACTTCCAGAGGCATTTGCAGCAGGAATGCATGTGCACTCAAAAACTTCTATATGTTTCACGGATAGACCCCGTGAAACGCTAGAAATTGGCGGGGATGTGTCTCTTGTGGCTCACGGGGCTGTTAGGGTGGCACAGAACTCCCTCGGAATGGGAAAAGGGGTCATTTTCGTGTTGCCACATTGCATAGGAACGCCATGAAACTTCCAGAGGCATTTGCAGCAGAAAGGCACGTGCACTCAAAAATTTTAATATTTTTCACGCATAGACCCCGTCAAACGCTAGAAGTTGGCGGGGATGTCTCTCTTGTGGCTCACGGGGCTGTTAGGGTCGCACAGAAATGCCTCGGAATGGGAAAACGGGTCATTTTTGTGTGGCCACATTGCATAGGAACGGCATGAAACTTCCAGAGGCATTTGCAGCAGGAATGCATGTGCACTCAAAAACGTCTATATTTTTCACGGATAGACCCCGTGAAACGCTATAAATTGGCGGGGATGTCTCTCTTGTGGCTCACGGGCGCTGTTAGTTAGGGTCGCACAGAAATCCCTCGGAATGGGAAAAGGGGTCATTTTCGTGTTGCCACATTGCGTACGAACGGCATGAAACTTCCAGAGGCATCTGCAGCAGAAATGCATGTGCACTCAAAAACGTCTATATTTTTCACGGATAGACCCCGTGAAACGCTAGAAATTGGCGGGGATGTGTCTCTTGTGGCTCACGGGGCTGTTAGGGTCGCACAGAAATCCCTCGGAATGGGAAAACGGGTCATTTTCGTGTTGCCACAATTGGCATACGAACGGCATGAAACTTCCAGAGGCATTTGCAGCAGAAATGCATGTGCACTCAAAAACGTGAATATTTTTTCACGGATAGACCCCGTCAAACGCTCGAATTTGGCGGGGATGTTTCTCTTGTGGGTCACGGGGCTGTTCGGCTCGCACAGAACTCCCTTGGTCCACCTGATTCGTGCATACAGGCAGCAACTAAAACTCTGTAAACCTGCTGTGAGGACATCTAAACAGTGGACCAGTGAGGCTGTGGAAGATTTGCGGGCGTGCTTAGACTGTACTGACTGGGATATGTTCACGACTGCTACCAATAGTCTGGATGAACTCACAGAGGCTGTGTACATCAGCTTCTGTGAGGACTGCTGTATCCCAACACGTACCAGGGTGAACTTTAACAACAACAAGCCCTGGTTCTCAGCAAAGCTCAAAAGGTTGAGGTTGGAGAAGGAGGAAGCGTTTAGGAGTGGGGATAGAGACAGATTCAAGGAGTCGAAGAACAGGTTTAGCAAAGCGGTGAGAGAGGCTAAACGACTGTACTCAGAGACACTAAAACACCAGTTCTCTACTAACGACGCTGCTTCTGTCTGCCAAAGGGCTCAGGCACATCACCAACTACAAACCCAGAGCGCCCCACACCACTAACGACTCCCGCCTAGCCAACGA
>NW_027422878.1:37500-40000 GCF_048934315.1 Petromyzon marinus | reverse complement strand
GCATGTGCACTCAAAAAATGTGATATTTTTCACGGAGAGACCCCGTGAAACGCTAGAAGTGGGCGGGGATGTCTCTCTTGTGGCTCACGGGGCTGTTAGGGTGGCACAGAAATCCCTCGGAATGGGAAAACGGGTCATTTTCGTGTCGCCACATTGCATACGAACCGCATGAAACTTCCAGAGGCATTTGCAGCAGGAATGCATGTGCACTCAAAAAAGTGAATATTTCTCACGGATAGACCCCGTGATACGCTAGAAATTGGCGGGGATGTCTCTCTTGTGGCTCACGGGGCTGTTAGGGTGGCACAGAAATCCCTCGGAATGGGAAAACGGGTCATTTTCGTGTCGCCACATTGCATGCGAACCGCATGCAACTTCCAGAGGCATTTGCAGCAGAAATGCATGTGCAGTCAAAAAAAAATTGATATTTTTCACGGATAGACCCCGTGAAACGCTAGAAATTGGCGGGGATGTGTCTCTTGTGGCTCACGGGGCTGTTCGGGTCGCACAGAAATCCCTGGGAATGGGAAAACGGGTCATTTTCGTGTTGCCACATTGCGTACGAACCGCATGAAACTTCCAGAGGCATTTGCAGCAGGAATGCATGTGCACTCAAAAACTTCTATATGTTTCACGGATAGACCCCGTGAAACGCTAGAAATTGGCGGGGATGTGTCTCTTGTGGCTCACGGGGCTGTTAGGGTGGCACAGAACTCCCTCGGAATGGGAAAAGGGGTCATTTTCGTGTTGCCACATTGCATAGGAACGCCATGAAACTTCCAGAGGCATTTGCAGCAGAAAGGCACGTGCACTCAAAAATTTTAATATTTTTCACGCATAGACCCCGTCAAACGCTAGAAGTTGGCGGGGATGTCTCTCTTGTGGCTCACGGGGCTGTTAGGGTCGCACAGAAATGCCTCGGAATGGGAAAACGGGTCATTTTTGTGTGGCCACATTGCATAGGAACGGCATGAAACTTCCAGAGGCATTTGCAGCAGGAATGCATGTGCACTCAAAAACGTCTATATTTTTCACGGATAGACCCCGTGAAACGCTATAAATTGGCGGGGATGTCTCTCTTGTGGCTCACGGGCGCTGTTAGTTAGGGTCGCACAGAAATCCCTCGGAATGGGAAAAGGGGTCATTTTCGTGTTGCCACATTGCGTACGAACGGCATGAAACTTCCAGAGGCATCTGCAGCAGAAATGCATGTGCACTCAAAAACGTCTATATTTTTCACGGATAGACCCCGTGAAACGCTAGAAATTGGCGGGGATGTGTCTCTTGTGGCTCACGGGGCTGTTAGGGTCGCACAGAAATCCCTCGGAATGGGAAAACGGGTCATTTTCGTGTTGCCACAATTGGCATACGAACGGCATGAAACTTCCAGAGGCATTTGCAGCAGAAATGCATGTGCACTCAAAAACGTGAATATTTTTTCACGGATAGACCCCGTCAAACGCTCGAATTTGGCGGGGATGTTTCTCTTGTGGGTCACGGGGCTGTTCGGCTCGCACAGAACTCCCTTGGTCCACCTGATTCGTGCATACAGGCAGCAACTAAAACTCTGTAAACCTGCTGTGAGGACATCTAAACAGTGGACCAGTGAGGCTGTGGAAGATTTGCGGGCGTGCTTAGACTGTACTGACTGGGATATGTTCACGACTGCTACCAATAGTCTGGATGAACTCACAGAGGCTGTGTACATCAGCTTCTGTGAGGACTGCTGTATCCCAACACGTACCAGGGTGAACTTTAACAACAACAAGCCCTGGTTCTCAGCAAAGCTCAAAAGGTTGAGGTTGGAGAAGGAGGAAGCGTTTAGGAGTGGGGATAGAGACAGATTCAAGGAGTCGAAGAACAGGTTTAGCAAAGCGGTGAGAGAGGCTAAACGACTGTACTCAGAGACACTAAAACACCAGTTCTCTACTAACGACGCTGCTTCTGTCTGCCAAAGGGCTCAGGCACATCACCAACTACAAACCCAGAGCGCCCCACACCACTAACGACTCCCGCCTAGCCAACGACCTGAACGAGTTCTACCGTAGATTTGAAAGACAATTGGACTGTCCTGAACCACCCCTTCCCACCCAAGAGGCCCCATCCCCCACCCATACTACAGAAACGACTCTCTCCTTTCAGGAGGGAGAAGTTAATGGGCTTTTCAAGAGGCAGAATCCACGCAAAGCAGCCGGGCCGGACTCTGTCTCTCCAGCCACCCTCAGGCACTGCGCTGGCCAGCTGTCTCCGGTGTTCACCAACATCTTTAACACCTCCCTGGAGACATGCCATGTACCAGCCTGTCTCAAGTCCTCCACCATCATCGCTGTGCCCAAAAAGCTAAGGCCAACAGGACTAAATGATTACAGACCGGTCGCCCTTACATCTGTGGTAATGAAGTCTTTTGAGCGCCTGCTCCTGGCACACCTCAAAGCCATCACAGACCCTCTCCTGGACCCCCTTCAGTTTGCCTACAGAGCCAACAGGTCTGTGGACGACG
>NW_027422878.1:25000-27500 GCF_048934315.1 Petromyzon marinus | reverse complement strand
TTGTGGCTCACGGGGCTGTTCGGGTCGCACAGAAATCCCTGGGAATGGGAAAACGGGTCATTTTCGTGTTGCCACATTGCGTACGAACCGCATGAAACTTCCAGAGGCATTTGCAGCAGGAATGCATGTGCACTCAAAAACTTCTATATGTTTCACGGATAGACCCCGTGAAACGCTAGAAATTGGCGGGGATGTGTCTCTTGTGGCTCACGGGGCTGTTAGGGTGGCACAGAACTCCCTCGGAATGGGAAAAGGGGTCATTTTCGTGTTGCCACATTGCATAGGAACGCCATGAAACTTCCAGAGGCATTTGCAGCAGAAAGGCACGTGCACTCAAAAATTTTAATATTTTTCACGCATAGACCCCGTCAAACGCTAGAAGTTGGCGGGGATGTCTCTCTTGTGGCTCACGGGGCTGTTAGGGTCGCACAGAAATGCCTCGGAATGGGAAAACGGGTCATTTTTGTGTGGCCACATTGCATAGGAACGGCATGAAACTTCCAGAGGCATTTGCAGCAGGAATGCATGTGCACTCAAAAACGTCTATATTTTTCACGGATAGACCCCGTGAAACGCTATAAATTGGCGGGGATGTCTCTCTTGTGGCTCACGGGCGCTGTTAGTTAGGGTCGCACAGAAATCCCTCGGAATGGGAAAAGGGGTCATTTTCGTGTTGCCACATTGCGTACGAACGGCATGAAACTTCCAGAGGCATCTGCAGCAGAAATGCATGTGCACTCAAAAACGTCTATATTTTTCACGGATAGACCCCGTGAAACGCTAGAAATTGGCGGGGATGTGTCTCTTGTGGCTCACGGGGCTGTTAGGGTCGCACAGAAATCCCTCGGAATGGGAAAACGGGTCATTTTCGTGTTGCCACAATTGGCATACGAACGGCATGAAACTTCCAGAGGCATTTGCAGCAGAAATGCATGTGCACTCAAAAACGTGAATATTTTTTCACGGATAGACCCCGTCAAACGCTCGAATTTGGCGGGGATGTTTCTCTTGTGGGTCACGGGGCTGTTCGGCTCGCACAGAACTCCCTTGGTCCACCTGATTCGTGCATACAGGCAGCAACTAAAACTCTGTAAACCTGCTGTGAGGACATCTAAACAGTGGACCAGTGAGGCTGTGGAAGATTTGCGGGCGTGCTTAGACTGTACTGACTGGGATATGTTCACGACTGCTACCAATAGTCTGGATGAACTCACAGAGGCTGTGTACATCAGCTTCTGTGAGGACTGCTGTATCCCAACACGTACCAGGGTGAACTTTAACAACAACAAGCCCTGGTTCTCAGCAAAGCTCAAAAGGTTGAGGTTGGAGAAGGAGGAAGCGTTTAGGAGTGGGGATAGAGACAGATTCAAGGAGTCGAAGAACAGGTTTAGCAAAGCGGTGAGAGAGGCTAAACGACTGTACTCAGAGACACTAAAACACCAGTTCTCTACTAACGACGCTGCTTCTGTCTGCCAAAGGGCTCAGGCACATCACCAACTACAAACCCAGAGCGCCCCACACCACTAACGACTCCCGCCTAGCCAACGACCTGAACGAGTTCTACCGTAGATTTGAAAGACAATTGGACTGTCCTGAACCACCCCTTCCCACCCAAGAGGCCCCATCCCCCACCCATACTACAGAAACGACTCTCTCCTTTCAGGAGGGAGAAGTTAATGGGCTTTTCAAGAGGCAGAATCCACGCAAAGCAGCCGGGCCGGACTCTGTCTCTCCAGCCACCCTCAGGCACTGCGCTGGCCAGCTGTCTCCGGTGTTCACCAACATCTTTAACACCTCCCTGGAGACATGCCATGTACCAGCCTGTCTCAAGTCCTCCACCATCATCGCTGTGCCCAAAAAGCTAAGGCCAACAGGACTAAATGATTACAGACCGGTCGCCCTTACATCTGTGGTAATGAAGTCTTTTGAGCGCCTGCTCCTGGCACACCTCAAAGCCATCACAGACCCTCTCCTGGACCCCCTTCAGTTTGCCTACAGAGCCAACAGGTCTGTGGACGACGCAGTTAACATGGCCCTCCACTTCACCCTACAGCATGTGGACGCCCCAGCATCCTACGCCAGGATCCTGTTTGTGGACTTCAGCTCTGCCTTCAACACCATCATCCCTGCCCTGCTTCAGGACAAGCTCTTCCAGCTGAACGTGCCCTACTCCACCTGCAGGTGGATCACAGACTTCCTCTCTGACAGGAAGCAGTGCGTTAAGCCGGGAACAGAAGTCTCTGACTCCAGGTCCATCAGCACGGGAACTCCTCAGGGCTGCGTCCTTTGCCCACTGCTCTTCTCCCTGTATACCAACAGCTGCGCCTCCAATCATCTGTCCGTCAAACTCTTGAAGTTTGTCGGACGACACCACCCTCATTGGGCTGATCTCTGGTGGGGATGAGTCTGACTATAGGTGGGAAGCTGACAACCTGGTGACCTGGTGTAGCCAGAACAACTTAGAGCTAAATGCTCTAAGGACAGTTGAGATGGTTGTGGA
>NW_027422878.1:12500-15000 GCF_048934315.1 Petromyzon marinus | reverse complement strand
GAAGTGGGCGGGGATGTCTCTCTTGTGGCTCACGGGGCTGTTAGGGTGGCACAGAAATCCCTCGGAATGGGAAAACGGGTCATTTTCGTGTCGCCACATTGCATACGAACCGCATGAAACTTCCAGAGGCATTTGCAGCAGGAATGCATGTGCACTCAAAAAAGTGAATATTTCTCACGGATAGACCCCGTGATACGCTAGAAATTGGCGGGGATGTCTCTCTTGTGGCTCACGGGGCTGTTAGGGTGGCACAGAAATCCCTCGGAATGGGAAAACGGGTCATTTTCGTGTCGCCACATTGCATGCGAACCGCATGCAACTTCCAGAGGCATTTGCAGCAGAAATGCATGTGCAGTCAAAAAAAAATTGATATTTTTCACGGATAGACCCCGTGAAACGCTAGAAATTGGCGGGGATGTGTCTCTTGTGGCTCACGGGGCTGTTCGGGTCGCACAGAAATCCCTGGGAATGGGAAAACGGGTCATTTTCGTGTTGCCACATTGCGTACGAACCGCATGAAACTTCCAGAGGCATTTGCAGCAGGAATGCATGTGCACTCAAAAACTTCTATATGTTTCACGGATAGACCCCGTGAAACGCTAGAAATTGGCGGGGATGTGTCTCTTGTGGCTCACGGGGCTGTTAGGGTGGCACAGAACTCCCTCGGAATGGGAAAAGGGGTCATTTTCGTGTTGCCACATTGCATAGGAACGCCATGAAACTTCCAGAGGCATTTGCAGCAGAAAGGCACGTGCACTCAAAAATTTTAATATTTTTCACGCATAGACCCCGTCAAACGCTAGAAGTTGGCGGGGATGTCTCTCTTGTGGCTCACGGGGCTGTTAGGGTCGCACAGAAATGCCTCGGAATGGGAAAACGGGTCATTTTTGTGTGGCCACATTGCATAGGAACGGCATGAAACTTCCAGAGGCATTTGCAGCAGGAATGCATGTGCACTCAAAAACGTCTATATTTTTCACGGATAGACCCCGTGAAACGCTATAAATTGGCGGGGATGTCTCTCTTGTGGCTCACGGGCGCTGTTAGTTAGGGTCGCACAGAAATCCCTCGGAATGGGAAAAGGGGTCATTTTCGTGTTGCCACATTGCGTACGAACGGCATGAAACTTCCAGAGGCATCTGCAGCAGAAATGCATGTGCACTCAAAAACGTCTATATTTTTCACGGATAGACCCCGTGAAACGCTAGAAATTGGCGGGGATGTGTCTCTTGTGGCTCACGGGGCTGTTAGGGTCGCACAGAAATCCCTCGGAATGGGAAAACGGGTCATTTTCGTGTTGCCACAATTGGCATACGAACGGCATGAAACTTCCAGAGGCATTTGCAGCAGAAATGCATGTGCACTCAAAAACGTGAATATTTTTTCACGGATAGACCCCGTCAAACGCTCGAATTTGGCGGGGATGTTTCTCTTGTGGGTCACGGGGCTGTTCGGCTCGCACAGAACTCCCTTGGTCCACCTGATTCGTGCATACAGGCAGCAACTAAAACTCTGTAAACCTGCTGTGAGGACATCTAAACAGTGGACCAGTGAGGCTGTGGAAGATTTGCGGGCGTGCTTAGACTGTACTGACTGGGATATGTTCACGACTGCTACCAATAGTCTGGATGAACTCACAGAGGCTGTGTACATCAGCTTCTGTGAGGACTGCTGTATCCCAACACGTACCAGGGTGAACTTTAACAACAACAAGCCCTGGTTCTCAGCAAAGCTCAAAAGGTTGAGGTTGGAGAAGGAGGAAGCGTTTAGGAGTGGGGATAGAGACAGATTCAAGGAGTCGAAGAACAGGTTTAGCAAAGCGGTGAGAGAGGCTAAACGACTGTACTCAGAGACACTAAAACACCAGTTCTCTACTAACGACGCTGCTTCTGTCTGCCAAAGGGCTCAGGCACATCACCAACTACAAACCCAGAGCGCCCCACACCACTAACGACTCCCGCCTAGCCAACGACCTGAACGAGTTCTACCGTAGATTTGAAAGACAATTGGACTGTCCTGAACCACCCCTTCCCACCCAAGAGGCCCCATCCCCCACCCATACTACAGAAACGACTCTCTCCTTTCAGGAGGGAGAAGTTAATGGGCTTTTCAAGAGGCAGAATCCACGCAAAGCAGCCGGGCCGGACTCTGTCTCTCCAGCCACCCTCAGGCACTGCGCTGGCCAGCTGTCTCCGGTGTTCACCAACATCTTTAACACCTCCCTGGAGACATGCCATGTACCAGCCTGTCTCAAGTCCTCCACCATCATCGCTGTGCCCAAAAAGCTAAGGCCAACAGGACTAAATGATTACAGACCGGTCGCCCTTACATCTGTGGTAATGAAGTCTTTTGAGCGCCTGCTCCTGGCACACCTCAAAGCCATCACAGACCCTCTCCTGGACCCCCTTCAGTTTGCCTACAGAGCCAACAGGTCTGTGGACGACGCAGTTAACATGGCCCTCCACTTCACCCTACAGCATGTGGACGCCCCAGCATCCTA
>NW_027422878.1:0-2500 GCF_048934315.1 Petromyzon marinus | reverse complement strand
AAAACGGGTCATTTTCGTGTTGCCACATTGCGTACGAACCGCATGAAACTTCCAGAGGCATTTGCAGCAGGAATGCATGTGCACTCAAAAACTTCTATATGTTTCACGGATAGACCCCGTGAAACGCTAGAAATTGGCGGGGATGTGTCTCTTGTGGCTCACGGGGCTGTTAGGGTGGCACAGAACTCCCTCGGAATGGGAAAAGGGGTCATTTTCGTGTTGCCACATTGCATAGGAACGCCATGAAACTTCCAGAGGCATTTGCAGCAGAAAGGCACGTGCACTCAAAAATTTTAATATTTTTCACGCATAGACCCCGTCAAACGCTAGAAGTTGGCGGGGATGTCTCTCTTGTGGCTCACGGGGCTGTTAGGGTCGCACAGAAATGCCTCGGAATGGGAAAACGGGTCATTTTTGTGTGGCCACATTGCATAGGAACGGCATGAAACTTCCAGAGGCATTTGCAGCAGGAATGCATGTGCACTCAAAAACGTCTATATTTTTCACGGATAGACCCCGTGAAACGCTATAAATTGGCGGGGATGTCTCTCTTGTGGCTCACGGGCGCTGTTAGTTAGGGTCGCACAGAAATCCCTCGGAATGGGAAAAGGGGTCATTTTCGTGTTGCCACATTGCGTACGAACGGCATGAAACTTCCAGAGGCATCTGCAGCAGAAATGCATGTGCACTCAAAAACGTCTATATTTTTCACGGATAGACCCCGTGAAACGCTAGAAATTGGCGGGGATGTGTCTCTTGTGGCTCACGGGGCTGTTAGGGTCGCACAGAAATCCCTCGGAATGGGAAAACGGGTCATTTTCGTGTTGCCACAATTGGCATACGAACGGCATGAAACTTCCAGAGGCATTTGCAGCAGAAATGCATGTGCACTCAAAAACGTGAATATTTTTTCACGGATAGACCCCGTCAAACGCTCGAATTTGGCGGGGATGTTTCTCTTGTGGGTCACGGGGCTGTTCGGCTCGCACAGAACTCCCTTGGTCCACCTGATTCGTGCATACAGGCAGCAACTAAAACTCTGTAAACCTGCTGTGAGGACATCTAAACAGTGGACCAGTGAGGCTGTGGAAGATTTGCGGGCGTGCTTAGACTGTACTGACTGGGATATGTTCACGACTGCTACCAATAGTCTGGATGAACTCACAGAGGCTGTGTACATCAGCTTCTGTGAGGACTGCTGTATCCCAACACGTACCAGGGTGAACTTTAACAACAACAAGCCCTGGTTCTCAGCAAAGCTCAAAAGGTTGAGGTTGGAGAAGGAGGAAGCGTTTAGGAGTGGGGATAGAGACAGATTCAAGGAGTCGAAGAACAGGTTTAGCAAAGCGGTGAGAGAGGCTAAACGACTGTACTCAGAGACACTAAAACACCAGTTCTCTACTAACGACGCTGCTTCTGTCTGCCAAAGGGCTCAGGCACATCACCAACTACAAACCCAGAGCGCCCCACACCACTAACGACTCCCGCCTAGCCAACGACCTGAACGAGTTCTACCGTAGATTTGAAAGACAATTGGACTGTCCTGAACCACCCCTTCCCACCCAAGAGGCCCCATCCCCCACCCATACTACAGAAACGACTCTCTCCTTTCAGGAGGGAGAAGTTAATGGGCTTTTCAAGAGGCAGAATCCACGCAAAGCAGCCGGGCCGGACTCTGTCTCTCCAGCCACCCTCAGGCACTGCGCTGGCCAGCTGTCTCCGGTGTTCACCAACATCTTTAACACCTCCCTGGAGACATGCCATGTACCAGCCTGTCTCAAGTCCTCCACCATCATCGCTGTGCCCAAAAAGCTAAGGCCAACAGGACTAAATGATTACAGACCGGTCGCCCTTACATCTGTGGTAATGAAGTCTTTTGAGCGCCTGCTCCTGGCACACCTCAAAGCCATCACAGACCCTCTCCTGGACCCCCTTCAGTTTGCCTACAGAGCCAACAGGTCTGTGGACGACGCAGTTAACATGGCCCTCCACTTCACCCTACAGCATGTGGACGCCCCAGCATCCTACGCCAGGATCCTGTTTGTGGACTTCAGCTCTGCCTTCAACACCATCATCCCTGCCCTGCTTCAGGACAAGCTCTTCCAGCTGAACGTGCCCTACTCCACCTGCAGGTGGATCACAGACTTCCTCTCTGACAGGAAGCAGTGCGTTAAGCCGGGAACAGAAGTCTCTGACTCCAGGTCCATCAGCACGGGAACTCCTCAGGGCTGCGTCCTTTGCCCACTGCTCTTCTCCCTGTATACCAACAGCTGCGCCTCCAATCATCTGTCCGTCAAACTCTTGAAGTTTGTCGGACGACACCACCCTCATTGGGCTGATCTCTGGTGGGGATGAGTCTGACTATAGGTGGGAAGCTGACAACCTGGTGACCTGGTGTAGCCAGAACAACTTAGAGCTAAATGCTCTAAGGACAGTTGAGATGGTTGTGGACTTCAGGAAGAATACAGCCCCACTCACCGCCATCACCCTGTTAGACTCC